>NC_081349.1:67104018-67110127 GCF_029784015.1 Lycium ferocissimum
AAGCCTAATAATAATATGAATGGTTTTACATGTAGATTATGAGACTATGAATGATCATGCGTAGATTGCAAGACAAGAAGTAAGTTGGAAAGTGAAAAGTAAGCTTCCAGGTATGTAAAGCTATCCTTTCTTTCTTTTGGCATGATCTATATGAAACAAATGTGACGACGAATGTATAAAGCTCCTATTCTTAGAGAATGACTCCCAGGATGGCTAATGTTCTTGATTTCCGGAAGCTATTTCATTATGTCTTGATACGTGTCAATGATTCAGAAAGTTCTATTTTGATATAATCCATAATGACATTCGAGGGGTACTTGACATGACTGTTGTCTTTGATTCTCATGTGTTAGTCCACTCTAATTATTCTATTGAGTCTTAGATGATAGTTTAGTTTGCATATGGTTGCTCACTACTCTGCTCGTGCATGCTGTTAATATATCTTTCACCGAGTCCCGGGCCGGGTATATTTTCGTGCACAGTTTCACTGCATTGTTCACCGAGTCCCACACTAGAGGGCCGGGTACGGTGTGTGTGTATATATATGATATGATATGATGATGTGATGATGGCACCGAGTCCCATGATGGGCCAGGTATAGTACATGATATAGTTATGCATGATTTTCATTTCATAAGGTACAAGTACAGTGGTATCTTGATTGTCATACTTGTCTCCTGTAATCTTTATTTCAGTCATGATCTTCTTTATTGTATTTCATGCTTTATATACTCAGTACATATCTCGTCGGCCCGCTTTCTTCTTGGGTGAGTTTCATGCCCGCAGGTATAGACACTCGATTCGGTGATCCTCCAGTTTAGGACTTCTGCTCAGCTGTTTTGGAGAGCTCCATTGTTCCGGAGCCTAGACTATTTTGGTACAGATCTGTTGATGTAGACTTATGTTTATCTAGGGGTACGGCGGGGCCCTGTCCCGTCATATTTCACTATTGATACTCTTAGAGGTCTGTAGACATGTGTGGGTCGTATGTAAGTTTTGGTCAGCTGTGTCAATATGGCTTGTTTTGGACATTCCCGTATATAGTGGCAGCCTTGTCGGCTTGCGTATTGTGTTATGCTTTGATTAGCTGTGACTCCTCAGGAGACAGGTTATTGTGATATATGACGCTATGAATCTTTAGTTATTTTTACAAGTTTCCATTCCGTCCTCTGTTCCAGTTTGACTTTATCTAACAGGTACGTATACGAGTGTCAAGCTCGGGCACTAGTCATGGCCCATGGGGTTGGGTCGTGACAAAAGTGGTATCAGAGCGGTTCATCCTCGGAGTGTCTACAGACCGTGTCTAGTAGAGTCTTGTTTATCGGTGTGCTGTGCACCATATCTATAAACAGGAAGCTACAGGACATTTAGGATGTTACCTTTCTTTCATGTCTAAGATCGTACGATAGAGCCAAGCCATAGGAAATGAGATTCCTTATATTAAAACTTGATTTTAGCAGAAGAACGACATCGATAGAAGAAAGTGACTGATGATATTGGAAGTTGCAAAGTACACAGGTAAGCAACGGTACGGAAGATGTATGTCACGACCCAACTAGGGGCCGTGACGGGAACCCGATACTCGTACCGAGCACCCCTTACCTATCATTGTACCTGTACCTCTTAACAAGTCGTATGGACAGTGCCCCTTTTTCTTTTCCCAAACTAAACATTAACATTAGCAGCGTCATTATAAACATAGACCAGTTAGCTTCGCTATCACTTTATACAACAGCATTAGGATGCCAAAATACCACATATTTAACTATACTTAAGCGATCGTACATATCCGTCTACGACCTCTAGACATAATACACTTATACATAGAAAGGACCGAGGTCTTTGTCGTGCCCGAAAATATATACACAAAAGAGTACCACGGGAGTGAGGCTCGAACAACCGGGGCGCCCGTCAAGTGCGGGTGGTAGAGCTCTTAAGGATCAAACCGCTTTGTCACGACCGCGCGGCATGAAGCGTGCCGCCCACAAGAAGGGGCGTCGGTACGAATAGTGTACGAGTATGTAAGGCATGAATAGTAATATACGAGAACATAAATCATGCATAATGACATAAAAGAATTACAACTCAAGTCCTGGGATAGAAACATAACCTGTATATATAGGTGCCCTTGGGCAGATGCCATGCTTTCTTAACTTTCCTTACTCATTTATATATATACATAAATGCGTAAAATATAGAATATATATTATATTGCCGCGTCGGCGCCCGATCCATTTAACCATAAATATGCACACGTCCCGCGTCCGGCATCCCGCGTCCGGGACGATATCAAGTCATGTAATGCTAACCGATCGGTGGATATGCGATATAACGCCCCTCGCCATTACCTCCCTTTTCCCCTATAAATATATGAAAATTCCATGTATGAATATCGGCGTCTATAGCGCCCATGAATATATGAAAATTCCATGAATAAATATCGGCGTCTATAGCGCCCGTAAATATATGAAAATTCCATGTATGAATATCGGCGTCTATAGCGCCCGTAAATATATATGAAAATTCCATGTATAAATATATATCGCACGTCTATAGCGCTCGACTCGCTATTATATAATATACTTATACCATGTTCATTTATTAGCGCGCATATAGCGCTCGATTCTGTTATCATTATCGTCGTAGAAGTATTCTCATTAAAGTAGTTACAACACTTATTGTTTAATAATCAAAGCACTAAAGAAAACCTGAGAACAGTGGGCCCACCTCGAGTCAAATGAGGTGGCGTACTCAACTTACCTATAATACGTGTCATGACGTTATTTATGAAGGCCTTAGGGTAATCGGGTCTTATCCTTGCACGTTAGAATATTTAGACACTCCTTTCACAATTCAAGTACTTTTAGTTCAATCTTCGAATGAATAGTACCTATTTTCAATCGCGGATTTCTAGAGTTAGGAAAGTCCCCGAGGCGCGAAATCAAACCTATACGTCTAAGGCATGCCAAGAAAGGAAGGGGAAACCTTACATACCTCTTTCGGCCTCTTTAGCTATTCCGACCGCGTCGCAATCTCGTCGAAAATGCGCAAAATTGGTCATATTTACCAAAACTCTTATTGGGGTCCTTAGAGTTAGAATCTTACTTGAACACTTGGCTACCGAAATTTCGGCAGCACTTCCTCTGTAAATATACCATCCTCAACATTCAACATAGCCAAATTCTCAACAACAACAAATCCGGGAATTCAAACCCGGCCAAACTACTACAATAATGCCCACAATCACACTACAATTTTCAATAATCAACTCAAAGTACATTCCAACTATTTGATCAATATACTACTTCTTTCAAGACTCTCCAATTCCAACAAAACCCATAACAACCGTAACATTTATATACTAACAACATCATACCAACAACATTGCCTTCCATGCATGCAAAAGCATTATGTTCCATTTACATAATCTCCCATAACAAGTCTTCAACTACTAGAACTTCACTAAGCTCATTAAACATTTGTTAGTAATATAAAATCCACACAACAATAACCAATACTCTAAATAAAATTAACTCATTTCTTCCACACTACACTATTACTACACGGCTACATATACATGCAACACTCGGCCAAACATCATGCACACTACAATCTCTCCAAATTCATTCAACTTTCATTATCAACATAGTATCCTCAACAACCACAACCAAATAATAAATAAAATAATTGAAATATGATTCCTACACATATATACACTTGCACGGCCACCCCTCCATATTTTTGCTCTTCATGAATTTCACTCCTTTCATACACCATACCATGCATAAGCTTCCATAACATAAAAAGGAAATAAATTCTTACCTTCTCTTCAATTCTTCACCTTGCTAGGAATTTAAACTTGCATGAACATGAGTCTTTCTTGCCCAAATGAACACTCCACCTTGCTAGGCACCCTCTACTTAGCAAGAAATGATTTTTGGAGAAATTTTGCAATTTTTTTCTTGGAAATTCCTTATGGCCGAAAGGCCTTGGTCTTTCTCCTCCTTTTTTTTTTGTTCTTGTTTTTCCTAGGAATTTCTAGAGAATTATGGAAAAAAGATGACTTAGTCATCTATTTAAAACCAAACTTTTCCCATATTTATAAATAGGTCCTTCAATCTTAACAAATATGGTTACATGGTCCCCTTTTTATCTTTCTTGAATTTTCTAGGGGATTTGACCAAATAAGATGACTTAGTCATCTTATTTTATTTTTATTTTTTTGCCATGAATGAATTAATCTTGGGCCTAGCCCCATGTCATGGCCGGTTGGGCCTCTAATTTTTTTAAAAAAATTCAAGCCCACTTATTCTTTTTGGGCTAGTTCTTGTAATTCATGAAACATTTTTCCAACTTTCAAATTTGCCCTTCGTCTTTCTCCACATTTCCACAGTCATACTTGCGAGTTCCCTTTTATGCCCTTGACCTTCCTCAACAATTCCGCTTCTAAATACGTCATAAGTCACTCGTATGCTTTTTCAAAATAAAAATGTGGCCTTGCTTGTCGTCCTCCCGCGATTGTCTCGAATTATCCGATTGCACTAAAATGCGGGATATAACAATGTATGTCGGGCAAGGTAAGAATATTGAAGTACGATTGAAATGTAAAGTTGAAGAATGAAAGGGGAGGTAGATAGGAAGGTATAACAGGACAGATCGCTAAAGGATCAGGTACGTCTCGAGGTGTGATATATGAGGTAAGTTTCGACATCTTTATACTTTTACTTGAAATTGGGAGCCCTGTGTGGCTATCATATGATATATATATATATATATATATATATATAGATATATATATATATATATATATATATATATATATATATACATATATATGTTGGCCCTGTGAGACATTGTTGGTATTTCCTGCGTGCAGGTTTTGAGACAGTAAGAAATACAGGGGAAACTCTGCTAAAATTTTCCTAGGAATAAAAAGAGAATGAGATATAGGTTCGTAATATGTCTTGAAAGGTCATGTCAATAGTAATGATAGGGTTGGACTAAGTTGCGAGTACGGCTGACCTTGAGAAATAAGTTAGCTGCTGAATTGATAGTAATAGTGATTATGAGGTTGATATCGCCATGGTAAAAAAAAAAAATGCTAGGACAATTTGGAAAGGGCTTGTGATACTAAGAGATGATTTAGAAAAGGCTGGCAAATCTTAATAGAATGTTATATTGAAGTATTAACTGAATTGACAAGCAGGGATAAATTACGACGAGTTTATAGTTAGAAGAAGTAATAGTATGATTAAGAAAAGAGTACAGAGGAAGAAGAATTGTGACGAATACGAATGTATTGATAAGACTGCTTGTGAGGTATTAAGGATAAGATTGACTGAAAGGGTAAAAGGTTAAAGTGTTACACTAGAGGATTGATTACGAGCAGGATATAATGTGAATATAATAAGGATTGTTATGAAAATGAGTAAAGCCTAGTGAGGAAGTGACTAAAAGATATGATGTAATCTATGTGACTAAAGTATAAAGGCGTGCTATAGAACGAATAAGAAAGACTTATAAAGTTCTCCTATAGGGAAAGTTCAGAATAAAGATTATGTGATAAAGAAAGCGAGCACCAGAGAAGAAGGAGTTAATTGAAAGGAGGAAATAAAAAGAAAGCGAGATAACGGTGCAGTAATAGGTCATGACATGTATAGCCAAGGACACGAGTAATATAAGTGATACATGATTAAGAACGAAAATAGAAATAAAATGCAAGAAAAGAAAAAGGATAGTTAATTTGACACAACTAAAGACCCAAATTAGCAACCAAAGTTCTTAGATTAACTTGGCCTCAATTTAGGAACTAAAGAGCAACTCTTGGGATGACCAATAGGGATTTGACACCCTAAGAACCAATCCTCTCAACAATATCACAATCTCGAGCTCTAGCAAGCTCTCAACACTCAAAGAGTTTACAATCTCAAAATATCAATATCCAAAATAGTCTACGTCTTCCATGAAGAAGAAGAGAACTATTTATCTTGTGCTAGAAATAAGAAAGCAAAATGACATAAACACCCTTAATGAGACAAGGGCCTTGTTTGGCTATTCTTCTTTCTTCAAAATCTTGAAATCTCCCCAAATACCAATTTTTCCTTTTCCC
>NC_081349.1:67110227-67156605 GCF_029784015.1 Lycium ferocissimum
ATAATAAATCCATATCTAAACATATTATGAATCTTATAAAAGGAGAACGTTATCTCAGAACTGTCACATATATATATCAACGCAACCTGTTTCCTGAGGAGTCACAACTATCAACAGATAACACAGTACATAAGCCGACAAGGCTGTCATAGCGTGTGGGAACGTCCCAACTATATAAACGCAAGCCGACAAGGCTGCCACTACATACAACATCCCAAAACATATATGTATACGCAAGCCGACAAGGCTGCCACTACGAATGGAAACGTCTCAAAACATAAGTCATGCTAACATCGTTGGACACCATCTATATACAACCCACACATATGTCTACAGACCTCTAAGAGTATCAACAGTAACATATGACGGGACAGGGCCCCGCCGTACCCCTGGATGAACACATATATATACAACAAAAGGATCTGTACCCAAAAAAAATCTAGGCTCCGGGACAATGGAGCACTCCAAGATAGCTGAATGGAAATCCTAAGCTGGCGGATCACCAAAGCGAGAATCTGTACCTGCGGGCATGAAATGCAGCCCCCCGAGGAAAGGGGGGTCAGTACGAGATATGTACTGAGTATATAAAGCATGAAATACAATAAAAAAGATCATAACTGAAGTAGAGAATCCAGGAGGCAAGTATGATAATCAAGGAATCACTGTACCTGTGTCTTATAAGACAAAATCATACATGCTATATTATCATATACCATATCCGGCCCATTATGGACTCGGTGAAGCTGTCATATACATGTATATCATGCCCGGCCCATCATGGGACTCAGTGTCATCATCATATCATCATATCATCATATCATATCATCATATCATCGTATCATCATATATATATATATATACCGTACCGGCCCTCTAGTGAGGGACTCGGTGAACAATGCAGTGAAACTATGCACGAGAACATACCCTGCCCGGGACTCGGTGAAAGATATAATAACAGTATGCACGAGCGTAAGTAGTGAGCAACCATATGCAAACTAAATCATCATCTGAGACTCAGTAGAATAAGAAGAATGAACTACCATTTGAATACCAAAGACGACAGTCATGTCAAGTGTCCTTTGAATGTCACGATAGATTATATCAAATAGAACCTCAGGAATCATAGACATGTATCAAATTAGTACGAGACAGCTTATGAAAGTTAAGGACATTAGTCATTATAGAGTCTTTCAAGAATAGGAACTTTTATGTATCATTTACTATCCGATCATATAGAAAACTCGAGGGCAGTAGCTCGACTACTCTAAGAGTTCTAACATCAAGAAGTGAATAAGAATCATAAACCATGCTCGGAACTTGTGAATAGAATTACCCCAAGGCTCATATCATACGTCACTTATATCTAATACATGCCAAAAGAAAGAAGGGATATGTCACGACCCAACCCCGTAGGCCGTGACTAGTGCCCGAGCCGGACACTCGTATACACCTGTTAACTATAATTAGCCCACAACTAGCATAATAAAGAACTTATATATAAAAGTCAAGATGTCGTTTCAAAACTGTCGCATACATGGGCATATCATAGCAACCTGTCTCCTGTGGAGTTACAACTTTCAACAGACATCATAGTGCATAAGCCGACAAGGCTGTCATAATATAGGGGAATGTCCCAGCTATACACGAGCCGACAAGGCTACCATAACACACAACTTCCAGAACATATATATATATATATATATATATATATCTACGCAAGCCGACAAGGCTGCCACTACACACAACATCCCAAAACATATATATATATACGCAAGCCGACAAGGCTGCCACTACGAATGGGAACGTCCCAAAACATAAGTCATAGGTACACAACTGAACGACAACTATATACAAACCCACACATATGTCTACAGACCTCTAAGAGTAACAACAGTATCATATGACGGGACAGGGCCCCGCCGTACCCCTGGATAGACACATATATACAACAAAGGATCTGTACCAAAAAGCTAGGCTCCAGAACAAGGGAGCACTCCAAGATAGCTGAATGAATATCCTAAGCTGGCGGATCACCAAAACGAGCGTCTGTACCTGCGGGCATGAAACGCAGTTTCGAAGAAAAGTGGTCACACGAAATATGTACTGAGCATGTAAAGTATGAAATACAGTAAACAGGATCATACTGAAATAAGGGGTATAGAAAACTAACACAATAACTAGAAAACCACAAGGCTTGCCTTGAAACATAAATCATGTGTGTCCCTATCATACCCAACTCATTATGGGACTTAGTGACATAATTAGATAATCATCCTGTACATATGCATATATAACGTGTCCCGCCCTCTAGTGAGGGACTCGGTAAATAAAATCATCATATACATGTACATATAACGTGTCCCGGCCCTCTAGTGAGGGACTCGGTGAATAAAGTCATCATATGCCCTCCTGGCCGCCATCCCCATATCATCATATCATCATGTCATCATATCATCATATGCATATACATATAACGTGTCCCGGCCCTCTAGTGAGGGACTCGGTGAAGTGATACAAGACCAATTCCACCGAGCTTCATGAAAATGGAGTCTTTGAAGATCATGGGAGGTGTGGTAGGATGGCCTTCAAGATATGGGAGATAGCTTGGATGGAAGGCTTTAAGAGTCCAAGTCCCAAGGCTTGCCTCTTAAAGTGGCTACAATTGCAAGCTTGGGTGATTCAAGGTCGGAAGATGGCTACTTGCGCAAAGGGCTATTTGTGCAAGTGGCTACTTTGAGCAAGGAGGGTTATGATTGCAAGAAGGCCATGCATGCAAGGTTGATTAGAGGGTCATCTATGCAAGGAGGGACGTGTTTGGCCATTGAAGGACGTGTTTGGCCATTGAAGGCCAATCCTTGAATTGAAGACTACACTAAGAAGACTAGCCAAACAAGGCCCTTACTTCATTAAGGGTAGCATTGTAATTGCCTATTAGTCTTCTTTACTTAGCTTGTATATATAGCTTGTCTTTCATTTCATTTAGGGACTTTTTGATGAATTATGAATATTTTGAGTGTTTTTAGGGTTATCTCTAGAGAGAGAAACTTGTGAGAGGCCTTTGGTAGGCTCTTGTTGATTATTGATTGTGAGAGGATTGGTTGCTTGGGAATTCAATTCCCTTGAGGTCATCCTAAGAGGTTGGTGCTATCTAGAGTGTAATTAGGAGGTCTTGGTTATTGAAGAACCTTGGTTGCCTAATTGTGCCTATTTTTGTGTCAATCTATCTATCTTTCTTTTCCTTTTGTTTATCCTTTTAATTTCTCGTTTCCGCTTATCCGTCCTTGTATCAATTGGTATCAGAGCTTGGATTAGATTTGTTCTATCAAATCTAGCCTAGGGTTTGTTACTATATATATAAAAAAAAAAAAACTGGAAATTTTCCACCAAAAACCCCAAAAATTTTGTGTTTGTTTTGTTATTTTGTTATTAGATTCTTATTCCTTAGTACGTTAGGGTTTCAAATCTTCAAATTTCTTGTCATTCGGGTCAATATTGAAGAATCTACCATTGTTGGGTTGAAGCTTTAGAAAAAGTTGAAGAACAACTTGGTGGGTTTTGATTTGTGACGAAAATTGGGAGTTGATAACCATTGGGCTTTGTTCTACTAGGTTAAGGGAGCCTAAATCCGAAATTTGGGGGTAAAATGAGTTGATTTGAAGGTAGCTAGAAATTTGAATGTTCATGTGTTCTTGAGCTATCTTCATAGATTCAAGTGGAGAAGAAGACTCAAAAGGAAAGTTAGATCCAAAAGTTTATACCCAAGTTTTGGAAAAGTGTTTTTCTACCCCAAAAGGGTAAATACTAGGTTGAGTGGGCCCAAGAACGTCATCGGATCCAAGAAATTTGGTCCAAAATTCAAGAAATTCGAGTTCAACACGAAAATCGCTGAAGCTGGGAACATTGCAAATTACGGACCGTAAATCACTTTACGGACCGTAATCCGTGGTCGTAAACTTAGATCTTGAAATAGTAGCTCACTGGAATTTGGCATCCTTGTTAAATACGGACCGTAAAACCAAAATACGGACCGTAAATCACAATACGGACCGTATTCCCCAGTCGTATAAAAGGAACAAGGATTGGAGCATTCTGCCTAGAAAAGACATCGTTAAATACGGACCGTAAACCACAATACGACCCGTATCTTGTGGGTCGTAAAAGGCAAGGAGCATTCTGTTTTGGGCATCACTAAATACGGACACAAAATACGGACCGTAAACCACAATACGGACCGTATTCTGTCAAGCTCAAACCGTATACTCCAGGTACCTTTTTCAATTCCAAATTTCATTTCAACCCACTTTCATTTCTCAAAAAAATTCTTGATCCTTAGTTGATGGTCTTGTGTCCCTAATCCTTTGGTAGGGAACAAAAAAAAAAAAAAAAAAAAAAAAAAAAAAAAAAGAGTATAGAAATTTTAAAATTTCCATTATTTCAAATTGATACCTTGGATCATTTGGGACTTCAAGACCACGTTTTCAAGTTATCACCTACCCGGCCCGAAATTCGATTTATTTTCCAATTTTTAGCATTCCAATTTTCTTGTGTCTCTCAACTAGTAGCCATTTAGTAGTTGTTCCTACTTGTGTTTGCTAGTTCTTGTGTCCGCATTTCTTTCGTGCCAATTCTTTCGTGCTTTTCTTCGTTTTTGCTTCGTTGTTAATTCCTTGGTTCAAGTCCGTTAGATTAAATTGAGTCGTCCTTTCTTTCTTCGAGTCAACAAGAATCCATTCCGACCTCAAGTAGCAATTGTGCACCTTGCAAGCAACCGAATCCAATCGAGAATCAACATCGGCCAATCCATTTGAGTGGTAAAAGGCAAAGAGTGTGTGAGTTCATTTGAGTGGTGCTAGCCGAGCACAAACGAGTGTAAACACGAGTGTGGTGAGGTTTCTTTACTACTAACGTGTTTGCTAAGTGTTCTTTGCAGGTACTTCTCCATGGATTTCGATTCATGTGGTGGCGATTATAATTGTTATGATGATGATGATTGTTGTAGTTATGAAGGGGAGGACTATGGGAGCTATCAAGAGTGTGACGATGGGGAATATGAGGGCTATATGGGAAATGGTGATCATGAGGAAGTTCGAGGAGAAAATTACCATTTTGAAGGAGAATATGAAGAGAGTGGTACTCATGGCTCTCATGAGGAAGATGGGGATGAAGAAGAACCTTGTTATGCTTCACATGATGAAGGTGAAGGTTCTTGTGCTATACATCATGATGATGAAGATGACTCGAGATATGACTCTCCTTCACACGTGTCTTATGGGTCTTATGGGGAAAATCCTTATACAAATAAGACTTGTGGAGGGTATGTCTATGGAGGTAGTGGAAGTGCTAATGTTGATTATGGAAGGACTTCTAGTGGGCATGCATATGCTCCTTCTTGTAGTAATTCCTATTCGAAGCAAAGTGGCATGAGTGGGAATGTGAGTACGAGTTGGGGTCATCCTATACAAAAGAAGGTGGTCCTAATGAGGCGATTCATGGAGACCAAGGTGAACATTGGTAGTAGTGAGGTATTTCTCATGCTTGATGACGATTGTTATACAAATTTCGTCACCCCTCGTACGGTTGAAGTGTTAAGGTTACCTTGTGCGATCCGGCGAAATCCTTATTATGATGAGGGAGGATATTGGGTTGATATCCTTATTATCCTTATTATGATGGTATCCATTTCACTTGGCGAGTACCAAGAGGAGGTTTGGTGTGATGTGCTTCCAATGGATAATTGTCATGTATGTTTAGGAGTCCCTTGGTTCCAAAAGCATGGAATCCCACATGAACAAGATTGGCATCGATTTGTAGTGGACAAGAAAGGAAAATTTCTCTTTCCATGCATACTTACTAGGAAGAGTCCAAGTGCAAAAGTGCGAGATACCCATGTGAAATGGCCTACCTTGGCTAGGGAAGCTAGTGGAGAAGAATATGAGAAATGGGAGTCCATAATAGATGAAATCTTTGCTAGCTACAACTATTCACAAGAAATGAAGATGGACTTAGCCGTTCAAACTTTTGACTCAAAGCTTGTCAAATATTGGGAGTATGTGAAATGTTGTGGGAGACAAGTGAGGAGTCCCATCAAGACTTGGGAGGACATGAAAAGGATATTGAGAAGCCAATATCCCAAGCCACATGTGAGAAGAAATGAATCTTTGAGGGGTACCTCTTTTGAGAGAACCCCATGCTTGAAGGCAAGGACGGCGGCCACAACCATTTCTTCCATTGGTCAAAGGAGCTTGCATGAACACCAAGGTAAGATCACTTATCCTTATACTCCTACATCTTCGTATGATTTTAATGTCAAGTCAAGTATGAAAGTTAGTTTACCTTGCGTTAAGCCTAATGCTTCTTTGCCGTGTATTGGTAATGCCATTATTGAAAGTGTTCCCACACTAGTTGATCCTATTGATGACCGAATTGATCCTTCTTGTAAGGTTGATTTGTGTCCACCTAGTGTTGACACTTGTGCTTTGAATGATAGTGCATTATTGAATGAAGGTGCTCAAACACTAGTTGATCCTTTAGATGACCAAATTGATTCTTCTTGTAAGATCGATTTGTGTCCACCTAGTGTTGACACTTGTGAATTGATTGGTAGAACAATGTCATGTGGTCATCATGTTAGTAATTCTTGCGAGTTTGACATACTACCAACTCGCGTTGAAACTTGTATTGATCAACTTGCTTGTAATGATAATTCACTACTTGAGGATCTTTGTGATGTGTTTAATGTACCTCTAGTTAGTGATGATGTTGATATAGTTGGTCAATTGAAAGAATATGACATCTCACCCTTGTTTGTTTCATGTCAAAATGGGTCTCTTGATCGTACTTTAGTGTCATGTGATAAGACTCCAACTTGTAGTGGTGATGAGTGTCATGTAGATAGTCATGTGAGCGAAAATGCATTGAAAGATGACATTGGTTCTTTTGAGAGTGAAATGACATGCTTTGACTCCTCATTGTTCATGGATTACTCTCTTGTAAAGGATAATGTTTTATTTGAGGATGACATGACTATTGAGAGTAAAGTATCTAGTGGAATGTTTTGTAATGTTGAAAGTGTGGCCACTTTTGGTGACTACATGGTATTTGAAAATCCACTATGGGATGATAACACTCTTCCCTATGATGGAGATCCTCCCTTGAGGAATTGTGATCCACTTATTGGGAGGGGAAGTGTTCAAAAGGAAGGTGAAACTTGTCCGCAAATTGCTAATTCTTCCTTGGGTATTCCGAATAGTAGTAGTATCGACCATGCTCTTGAGTTTCATAGTGAAACTACATTTGAGGACACCCTAGATGAAGTTATTTTGCGTGACACCTTTCTTTATTATCTTTTTGCTTATGATGACATTCATGATCTTTTTGGGAGTGCATCTTATGGAGGGCGGGGTCCTATTGGGGTACTCAGTTGTTACCTTGCCCGTGATATGTGGGTATCTTTTCCCTTTGACCCCGGTGAAGTCTTAACTTGGTGTGAATGGTATCATTTTGCAATTGAGGATCATTTGTATGTCCTGCCAACTTGGTGTTTTGACACCATTGGCTCTTTTAGAATATCCTCATTTCTTAATCTTTTGGTTAGCCAAGCTCTTAGTGCTCTACTTGAGAGCTTATTTTGCTTGAAAATGATTGATACTTGGCTATATGATAAATTTGTGCTTACTTGGCATGGTGGTAGGTTAGTCCACCCTAACACTAACCCTCATCCATTGAGGACTTGGTTTTTGTTTGTCTCCTTTATGGTTTTGCAAGGTTTAGATTCGAGGACGAATCCTTTTCAAGAAGGGGAGAATGATACAAGACCAATTCCATCGAGCTTCATGAAAATGGAGTCTTTGAAGATCATGGGAGGTACACATAGGATGGCCTTCAAGATATGGGAGATAGCTTGGATGGAAGGCTTTAAGAGTCCAAGTCCCAAGGTTTGCCTCTTAAAGTGGCTACAATTGCAAGCTTGGGTTATTCAAGGTCGGAAGATGGCTACTTGCGCAAAGGGCTATTTGTGCAAGTGGCTACTTTGCGCAAGGAGGGTTATGATTGCAAGAAGGCCATGCATGTAAGGTTGATTAGAGGGTCATTTATGCAAGATGGGACGTGTTTGGCCATTGAAGGACGTGTTTGGCCATTGAAGGCCAATCCTTGAATTGAAGACTACACTAAGAAGACTAGCCAAACAAGGCCCTTACTTCATTAAGGGTAGCATTGTAATTGCCTATTAGTCTTCTTTACTTAGCTTGTATATATAGCTTGTCTTTCATTTCATTTAGGGACTTTTTGATGAATTATGAATATTTTGAGTGTTTTAGGGTTATCTCTAGAGAGAGAAACTTGTGAGAGGCCTTTGGTAGGCTCTTGTTGATTATTGATTGTTGAGAGGATTGGTTGCTTGGGAATTCAATTCCCTTGAGGTCATCCTAAGAGGTTGGTGCTATCTAGAGTGTAATTAGGAGGTCTTGGTTATTGAAGAACCTTGGTTGCCTAATTGTGCCTTTTTTTGTGTCAATCTATCTATATTTCTTTTCCTTTTGTTTATCCTTTTAATTTCTCATTTCCGATTATCCGTCCTTATATCAATATGTCCTGGCCCGGGACTCAGTGAAAGATGTAACCATATGCACGAGCAGAGTAGTAGGTAACCATATACATATAAGTCATCATTTGAGATTCAATAGATAAGTAAACTAATCAACGCTCGAGTATTAAAATGATAGTCATGTTAAGTTTTCTCTAAACGTCATTAAGAACTATATTAAGGAAAGAAAAGTCTCAGGGGTCATAGACATGTATCAAGTCAATCCGAGACATCTTATGAAAGTTAAAGACATTATTCATTATAGAATCCTTTAGGAATAGGAACTTTTATGCATCATTTACTACTCAGTCATACAAAAACTCGAGGGCCATAGCCCGATCATCATAAGAAATCCAATATCAAGAAGTGAATAGGAATCATAAAACATGCTCGGAACTTATGAATAGAGTTACCCCAAAGCTCATATCATTTCATACTTACATCTAGGATATGCCAAACGAAGAAAGGATAGGCATTACATACCTTTAATGTTTACTCGCAACACAACCCGTATACGCTGCCCAATAGTACTTTATCCTATATTAAGATGTCAAGAACTACGATTAGGCTACGAGGGAATTCAAAACGTATTCTAACGTTAGTAACTCCTTTCTAAATAATTCGACGACACTTCATTTACATTCAAATCAACCACATACAATCATGCCAACACAAATGATCACACGTTCAAGTGCTAACCCGAGACCATTCAAACAAGACTCGAGAACACTTCGGACAACCCGCACAATATTCAAAACAGCCCATTCAACATACACTACAACCCGCAATCGTCCAACTCAACAAGAACAACAACAACACATTCCTCTCTTCCAATTTCATGAACTATACCAACAACCACACGTTAACAACATCATTTACATAATCACAACAAACTATATTAACATCATATTAACTTCTACAACAGCCCACAAACAATTACAACTTCAACTTGAACCATTAAACCTTCATTTTCACCATAAAATCCATGGCAACAACAACCAAAATATCAAATAAATCAATTCACCAATTCCTCCTAAAACAGCCCCCCTACGGCTTAGACAACTCTCCAACATCAACATACTCAAATTTTATACATTCAATTCACATTTATACATACTCACAACGCATCCAAACTCACCATAACACATATGAAAAGTAATCAATTCTTACCTTAATACTTGACTTCCCACGGCTAGAACTTGCAAATTAAGAGGACAAAGATCCTTGCTGCCTTTCAATGATCAATCCTTGTTTCCATGACCTTCATTTGATTAGAAACACCAAGATAATTAATTGAATTCAAGCTTGAAAACTCCCTTGAGATTCAGCCATGCCGAGAGCAATTTTTCCTATCTCTTAAGTTTTCTTGACTTTGAGAAGATGAAATGAGTTGTATAGTTGATGAATGAATCATCAATTTGCTATATATATGAAGTCCATGGGCTGGACATGTGTCCCACCCCACACGTGAGCCAATTACACTTGGCCATGTCACGGGTGGGGCCCACACGGCCACTATGGCCAATTAATGAAGTGATTAAATTTTCTAATCCCACTTAATAATCTAATCATGGTTAATTAATCCCTAATCTTCATTAATATTTCTATACCAAATAAAATTTATAAGCAACTTGTGCATTAAAACAAAATCGGAGGTTAAAAGTCTCTACCTCGGATCCCAAAATAGTCTTGTCCTTAATTTGTCGCGATTAGCTTTAGAATGTCTCAATGTTTAAAAATACGGGATATAACATCCTTCTCCCCTTTAGAACATTCGTCCTCGAATGTTATACTAATCTTACAGGGTCTTATAAGCACTTCGGGGGAGTCTCTTTCATAGCTATCATATACAGTTCATTTAGCATTCAACATAACCAATTTAGGGGTTTAGATTACCTGTAGGCATAGGAAACAAGTGAGGATATTTCTTCTTCATCTCCTCTTCAGCTTCCCAAGTCATCTCCTTCCTATTATTGTTCCGCCACAGTACCTTAACGGAGGCCACGTGTCACACCCCAATCCCGATGGGGCATGATGGGCACCCGACCCCTTACTCAGAGCCGAGCGAACCCGCTGTTTCTCGAAAACATTCTGTTCGTTATTCTCAAATCACGCAAAATCGATAATCATATGATCTTTGTAACATAATGCATGATGACACATCGGCTTGCAGGGCCACTTACAAGACTGACATGCTATACACGTGACTTTGTCTGCAAAGTCTCTAACTCTATTCCAGATACCATAACGTAGATACCCTGACTCGGCAACACTCCTAGGAATGAAATGGAGCTCGCCAACCCCCGTTGGAGCATCCTCTAGCGATATCTTCCACCGTTCGTATACACACGCGTGGCATGAAACGCAGCGCCCACAAGAAGGGGCGCGCACGAGCGATGTGCATCGAGTGTGTAAGGCATGAGTAAAACATTTGAGAGGATACAAAGCATGAGTAGTAACAAGACGAAAACATAGGGCATTTCATGAGATAAGAGAGTAGCACAGACATCCGAGTGCCCTTTGGGCGGAACCATGTCGCGTTTAGTGCCGCGGAACGTGCAACTCGATCCATATATTATATCTTTGTTTAACGTGCCGATCCATATAATATATTGTGCATGAACGTGCAGCCCGATCCATATATATATAATAAAAGAGTAATCTTTATATCTGAGTGCCTTTTAGGCGGAACCATGCATGCTTAGTGCTGCGGAACGTGCAGCCCGATCCATATATAAGTTAGTGCCGAGGAACGTACGGCCCGATCCATATAAGTTAGTGCCGAGGAACGTACGTCCCGATCCATAACCACATATCCCGCGTCCGGGCATCTCGCGTCCGGGCATCCCGTGTCCGGGACGGTATCATGTCATATTATACCAACTGATCAGGTGGTTACGCGTATATAACGCTCTCGCCCTTTCCCATATTCCCCATATATATATATATATATATATATATATATATATATATATATATCATATATCATATATCATATAAGTAGCATGCATGAGAGCCCGAAGAAAGTCATGTATCTATCGGAGTGACGTAAGGTCGGTAGCCTCCGATTGTATTATGGAATAATCATGGTCGCTTTGTCTCGCCTTGAAGGAACGATTATTATAAGGTGAGACTATCAATGAAGAATAGTTTCACGAGGAAACATAAAGTAGGATCATAAGGCATCAATTCATATACTTTGGAATCCTTAAAAAAAAATAGTCATCATTCATGAATAAAATTGAGAAAATCAAGAAATAGCTCAACATTCTCATATCGTCATTGAAATCATAAACTTGGAACCTTTAAACATAGAATCATCATCATCATATTCATCGTAGGAAAATATTCTCATTTTGACATCATCATTGTCATTGTAAAACATATCCATCGTTATTGTCATGGAAGCTTACGGAGTCATAAACCTCCGATTTGGAAAGATACAGACATTTCAGGATTCTTTCAAGAATAGGTCGTTAGAACCAGCAAGGAAGTCGCGGGGCCCACGGACGAGCGTCAACCCAATCCGGGCCCACCTATGAAAGTTAAAGATTATTACTCATTATAGAGACTTCTACGAACGTTTCATAGCAATCCGAGACCCTATGTGAAAGTTACGGTCGTTCGTAGTTTCGGACTCGTTTAGGAACAAAATTCTTTTAAAAGCAAAACTTTTGAAACAAATAAGTTATGGAAGCATTTATGAAATCGTAATCCAAGAATCATGCCTTTGAAAGAAAGGGACGAGCCTTAACATACCTTGGCCGCTCCCTAGGCTAATCCAAACTTATGCCTTAGCTTCTCACGATCTACAATCACGTCATTAGATATCAACCATTAGCCATAAGCACTTAAGAATCCGATTTCAAACTAACACTTTGTCTACGGAAATTTGGGCAGCATTTCCCCTATAAATCCATCAACCCCGAGAATTCAACTCGGCCAAAACAATCATCAACAACAACCAAACCAACAATCATAATAACAATATCGATAGGTAATTCAAGATATCCAAACCAACATCCAATCTTACCCGAAATCCTCCAACTCATAAACTAGAACAATAACAACACACTTCTTTCTTTCCAATTCATAAACTATATCAACAATTTCCATATGTTAGCAACATCATTTCCATCAATACAAGAAGCTATATTAAAATCATATTAATTTTCCAAAACAGCCCGCAACACTACAACTCCACATGAGTCATCAAACATTCATTCTCACCATAATATTCACAACGACAACAAGCAAAATATCAAGTAAACTCAATTCATTCCATCTACACTATGGCAGCCCCTATTCGGCCACCTCACCATCACACTCATCTTCATGAGTTTCATTCATTTTCTACACATTACAACAAGAACAACCATTCATAATACAACAATCCAACGTGCCAAATAAATTAGTTCCTCACTTCCATACCATACTACATATACACGGCCACACAACACAACCCCATAACTTCATGAACTTCATTCATTCTACATATCACAACATGTATAAACACTTACCAAACATGTAAAGAAACTCAAAACTCACCTTCTTTTATCCACCTTTGCCTTATTCATTCTCGGCTAGGATTGTGAGTCATGCAAACAAACGCCTTGCTTGCTCCAACAACTACTCCACGTTGACGAGGGCCTCCCAATTGGTATGAAAGCTTGAAGAAAACAATTTTCATGATTAACTTTATGGGGCTGGTTCGGCCAGCCCCTCTCTTGGTCGTTTTTCTCCTTTTTTTTTTTTTTTTTTTTTTTCTCTCTTCATGTTTCTTGAATTTTCTAGGTGGACAAATGATGAAGTGTGGTCTTTCCTTGACCATCACACACACACACACACACACATATATATATATATATATATATATATATATATATATATATATATATATATATATATATATATATATATATGTATAAATGGGCACATGGCCATGCACGTGACCCCTCTTTTTTTTTTCCTCCAATTTTCTTCAAATTTCTAGAAAATTCTTAAGTCATCAAAGATGACTAATTGTCTTACTTGCCTTGTCATCTTTGTCCATATATATATTTGGCCCTTACAAAATATAAGATGAACACATGTTCCACTACATGGCTTGCTACAATTAACCAAAATGTAAATGGGGCCCACGACCACCATGCTTCTTCAAGAAGTCATGAACTAATATAAATTTCCAATTTTCAAGTTTGCCCTTAATATTCCATGACAATAATATTTATAAGCGACTTGCGCATTCAAACAAAACCGGAAAATGGCCTTGCCCTTAACTTTCCGCAACTTACTCGGAACATCCCAATGTACAAAAATGTGGGATATAACACCACGTCTTTAGTACGCAACCTTCTCACCTGACGATCCAGTATAGCTACCAGATTCTCCTCATACGATAGCTCTTCCGTCACCTAGACATCATCCATAGGGAATATTCTGGAAGGATCACCAATACATTTGCGAAGCATAGACACGTGAAACACTGGATGTACTGCTTCCAGATCAGGTGGTAGGTCTAATTCGTAAGCAACCTTGCCTACCTTACGAACAACCTGATAAGGCCCAATATATCTCGCCTAGCTTCTCTTCTTGCCGAATCTCATTACACCCTTCATGGGTGACACCTTCAAGAATACCCAGTCGCCAATTTGGAACTCTAAGTGTCGACGTCGATTATCTGCATATGACTTCTGTCGACTCTGAGCTGCTAATAACCTTTCCCGAATAAGTTTTACCTTATCAATGGCTTGTTGAATCATATCTGGGCCGATTAGCTTAGTCTCTCCAACATCAAACCAGCCAATAGGTGACCTGCACTTTCAGCCATACAGAGCTTCATACGGTGCCATCTGGATGCTAGAATGATAGCTATTATTATAGGCAAACTCAATAAGTGGTAGATGATCATCCCAGCTGCCTCTAAAGTCAATGACACATGCTCGCAACATATCTCCTAGCGTCTGAATAGTACGTCACTGTCCGTCGCTCCGAGGGTGAAATGATGTACTAAGACTCACCTCCTGTCCCCAATCCTTCCCGGAATGATCTCAGTTAGCCGTAAATCCGAGCACCCCCTCGTCGATATAATAGACGTAGGAACTCCGTGAAGTCTTACTATCTCCTTAATATATAATTTTGCATAGTCCTCAATTTGAATAAGTAGTCCCGACGGGGAAGGAAATGGGCTAATTTTGTCGACTTATCTACTACAACCTATATGGAATCATACTTCCGTGGAGTGCGAGGTAAACCTGTAATGAAGTCCATATTAATATTGCTTCCCACTTCCAAGTCGGAATTTCCAGCTCCTGTAATAAACCGCCAGGCTTCTGATGCTCGATCTTAACCTGTTGGCAATTCGGGCACTGGGCAACAAACTTTGCTATATCTTTTTTCATGCCATCCCACCAATATAAAAATCTAAGGTCGTGATACATCTTGGTTGACCCGGATGCACAGAATAACAGGCATAGTGTGCCTCTCCCATAACATGTCGCCGTAGCCCTGCAACCTGGTACACATAATCCGCCTGCTATATAGTATTTTCGTCGGGTGTAATCTCGAATGGGGTCTTCTCCTTTTCAAGGAATGTATCCCTATACTGTGCTAGAACAGGGTCCTCATATTGGCTCTGCTTCACTTCTCCCATAATAGAGGTTTCAGCAACTCCTCAGACAGAAACCCCAGCATCACTAGAATCAGCCAAACGGACTCCAAGACTAGCTAGCTGATAGATTTCACTAACCATTTCTTTCCTTTCTGGCTGTATGTCCGTCAAGCTGCCCATAGACTTATGGCTAAGTGCATCTGCTACAACGTTTGCCTTCCCTGGGTGGTACAGAATATCAACATCATAGTCTTTCAGCAACTCCCCACCTCCGCTCGTCGTAAATTCACTCTTCCTCGCTTAAAGATATACTAGAGGCTTTTGTGATCCATATAAACATCAACATGCACGCCATATAGATAATGCCTCTATATCTTCAAAGCGTGAATCACCGCTGCTAATTCCAGATCATGAGTAGGATAGTTTCTTTCTGTCACACCCCGACTTTACTAGGGTGTGATGGGCACCCGACCCCATATTTGGAGCCGAGCGAACCCGCTGACTCTTATTACATACATACTTTCTTAGGATTCTTAGATTAATCAAAAATAGAATACATGGTAAAACTTCCAAAATCTTTTTGTCGTTTCTCAAATTAAACACAATCCGTAAGCATAAGGACTCTCGTAACATAATGTATAATAAAAGCACATCGGCTAGTGGAACCATTTTCAAAAAGCTGACACTCTGAGACCCACGACTGTCTGCAAAGTCTCTAACCGCAATCGAAATCCTAGCATACAAGCTCCGACTCGGCTACACTCCCGAGCAAACGGAGCTCGCCAACTCCGGAACATCTTCTATGCTAACCTCGCATCATCTGGGTGTACCTGCGCGGCATGAAACGCAGCCCCCGAAGAAGAGAGGTCAGTACGAACAATGTACTGAGTATGTAAAGCATGAATAGTAACATAGTAAGAAATGTACATATGAACAATAGCTGCATGGAAACATAGAACATATCATAGGATAACAGAGTAACCTGTGCATAGGAGTGCCCCTGGGGGCGGATGCTATGCATGCTTAGCTTTCCTTTGAAAACATTTCTTGTTCTTATACATGTGAGAATAAAACGGATCGTATCATATCATATCATATCATATCATATCATATCATATCATATCATATCATATCATATCATATCATATCATATCATATCATATCATATCATATCATATCATATAATATCATATCATATCATGTCATGTCATGTCATACCATATCATAGCGCCGAACAACGTCGGCTCGCCCACATAGCGCCGAAATACGTCAGCTCGCCCACATATCCCGCGTCCGGGATGATATAACGCCACCGACTGTGGTATAATGAAACATGTGTCCCTTCCCATCCCCCATATATCCCCTCCCCCACCCCCCCCTGTACATATACATATATCATGTAAGCATGCAGGAGAGCCCAAGGAAAATCATGTATCCATCGGAGTGACATAAGGTCGGAAACCTCCGATTACATTATGGAACAATCAGGATCGTCATGTCTCACCTTGAAGGAACAATAATCATAAGGGGAGACTACCAAAGAAGAGTGTCATCAGGGAAAACATATAATATAATCATAAGGTATCATTTTATATGCTTGGAGCCTTTAAAGTAGTCATTATCCATAATAGAGTTGAGGAATCAAGAAATGACTTAGCATTTTCGTATTGTCATATTCATGGTGAGAACATATCGTCAACATATCTGTCATAGACATTTTCTCATATTTGACGTCATCGTTTTCATTAGGAAATCACATTCATCGTTTAAGTCATAAAAGCTTTCAATCTCTTAAAACTTAATTTTTGGAAAATATGGGCATCTTGGAAAACATTTACAACTTATTAGAAAGGAATTTTCACTTTAGAATTCTAGACTTGATAGAGTTGCCTACAAAAATTTTGGGACATTCCGACCCACTTATGAAAGTTGCATATATTCAAGCTACTTTTCCAATGAAACATAGAAAGTCTAATTCAATTCTATTGAATGAATAGTGGTCAAATTCAAACTTAGGTTTCTAGAGATAGAGTAGTCCCCGAGGCTCGTATCCAAACCTATTATGTCTAGGACATGCCAAAGAAGGAAGAGTAAAGCCTTACATACCTTTTCCGCTTCTTACGCTATTCCAAATTCAAGTTCCAAATCCTCCAAAATCTACAATTTGGTCACATTTACCAAACATTAATTAGAGTCCTTAAGAATTCAAATCTTGAATCAACATTTGTCTACAGAAATTTCGGCAGCATTTCCCCTGTAAATGCGCCATCCCCGAGATTCTAACTCGGCCAATTTTAATCAACAACAATCCGGGAATTCAACCCGGCCAAACTATCAATAATACCAACAATTATTCAATTCTATTCGATTCAATTTAATTCAATTCAATTCAATTCACATGACTTTCAAAACGATTCAATCAACATATTAATCCATCCAACACCTTCCAACTCAATAAAACCAATAACAATACATTTCCTTTTCTTCCAAATTCATGAACTCCACACTAACAACATCATATTAACAACACCACACTAACAACATTACCTCCCATGCATGCTAGAACATTACATTCAATTTACATAAGCTTCTAAAACAAGTCTCCAACTACTACAATTTCATTAAGATCATTAAGCTTTTACTAGCAACATAAAATCCACAACACAACAACCAAAATGCTAAGTAAAACTTTGTCACCATTCCTTCACACAATATAACAATATACACGGCCATACACACAATATACAACTCTCGGCCACACCCCTATATCCATATTCTCCATGAATTTCACTCATTTTCATACACTACAACATGCACAAACATCCATAACATATGAAGAGAGGATTAAATACATACCTTTTTCCCACTTGTCTTCTTACTTAGCTAGGCTTCAATCTTGCAAAAAAAGTGTTCTACTTCTTCCAACAATCACTCCACGTTGTAGAGGACCTTCCATTTGATGGAAATACTAGAAAAAAATAATTTTTCTTGATCAATTTCCCATGGCTAATTTTTGGCCATGTTGGCCGAATACTCTCTCCCAACCTCTCTCTTCTTTTTTTTTTTCTTTCTTTCCCTTTTGAAGTTTCATGACTTTGTCTGGTTCTATATGACTAGTATGTCATATATATATATAGCTCCTTCAAGAATGTGAGGGGCACATGCCCTCTTTCTTCATCTTTTTTTTTTCTAGAGTTTTCTTCCTATTTTCTTGAATTTTCTAAAGTGGTCAAAGAAGACTAATTGTCTTCTTGTGAAAACTTTAGCCCACACACTTATACATATATACAATTAGTCCCCATGAAATTTGTGGGCATATACTTAGGTACTACATGGCCAAGCCCTTTAAAAATCTTCAAGAAATTTTGTGAAATTCCCATTTTACCCCTAGCCTTTCCACAATATTACCATAAACTCTTTTGTGAATTTCCATGTTTACCATTAACCTTTCTCAATATTTCCACACTAATGACATTCACAATTAATACTCATGAACAACTTGTGCACTAAACAAGATCGCGATATAGCTTTGCCCTTAACTTCTTGCAACTATCTCGAATTATCCGAACGTACGAAATACGGGCTATAACATCCTCCCCCCCTTTAGAACATTCGTCCTCGAATGTTCAACTGATCTTATGGGGTCTCATAGCACCTCGGGGGGGGGGGGGGGGGGGGTTCCTTTTATAGTCGTTTTTCTCTTTATGCCCATTCCTTATCCCTTACTTTATTTCTTTTATCATAGAACTCCTCGGTCTTTACACGAGTCTTCATTCCGTGTCATTAGTTTCCTAATCCACTGCACCAACTTGTTCCTACTTCTTTCATGTATTCTCCTGATAAGCCGATATGTTTTAAACTCTGGTTCCGGGCTAATGAGTTTCTTTCGTTCGGACTTAAAGCCCATAATACATCCTCCACCCCTTTGGGGCTCCTTATATGCCAATAGTCTTTTTTTTGAAGTCTTCGTCTATACCTTATTCCTCGTATTCCTTCCCAACTCGTGCCTAACATATCGGAAACTTCAAATCCTAGGTTTTTCTTTTTACTTTACGCCTATGTCATCATTTTGTCCCCATTTCCATACCCTTCGTCCACTATTCGTCCTTTCCCTTGTTTGACTCACTTGCTCGAAATTTTCCTTAACTACACCTTCACGTTGCCGTGCGTCCATGCTGTCTTGCCCTTAGCACATAATCCTTACAATTTTTACTCTCCCTATCCTTGCTCGTCAACCTTTAACTATATTAACATAACTACACATCTATTCTTTTATATATCTCCCACCTTAACATCATCGCAAGGCCTAAGCATTCTTCCTCTTACTTCACATCCTCCTATCCTAGTCACTATTCCTTTAGCCCCACCTATTGGAATCGATTCTCGTCCTCATACATTCCCTTTTTGTTCTATATGACCACACTTTATCAATAATTTCCCTTTCCGACACTTCTTTAATCTCTTCATTTTCCACCTACTCACTCTCTCTCTTTTCCAAATATCATTATACTAGAGCTTCCAATCTTAACCTATAGTAAAATAATAACAGCTTACTTGCAACAGTTGTACCATTTATTCTTGCTGTCACTCAAATTTCGGTACCCTTACGCAATTGATGCCTTTGATACCGTAGCCTCGGTTGCTGGGACTCACATGTTCACCGATACTATCATATATGGGATATACTACACCTTCATATATATATATATATATATATATATATATATATATATATATATATATAATTACTATCAACTAACCCACAAAATAGTTCCAAACACCGTTCAAGCCTATCCTATTTCTAGTGGCCGTGATGCACTAAACTGTCTCTTCACCGAGCATGTCCGGCTCGTCCTATGCGTCTTCTTATGGTCTCCAACCATCCCATATGCTGTTAGTTTCCCTTAGGCTACCCTAACTTCTCATTTGTTTCTTATGTCTGAATATGTAGAATTTCTAGGATACTTCCCAGGGGGTCACCCATCCTGAAATTGCTCCCACCTGAGCACGCTTAACCTCGAAACTTTGGTGGAATCCGGTGCCTTAATGCTGATATAATCGCGTCCGCTCCCTCACATGACCTTTATTACATGATGCGGAGCAATTTAAAGCCTTACCGATTCCGGGACATTTTCGTAACACGTCTTTCTTTTACAAACTATTTTACCCTTTTCGGTTCCCAATGTTCACCTCCCACTCGTGTGTACGACTATTTCGTCCGGGCCTCCAGATTCCCGAGGGTAGTGATCGCGCCTTCATCGCCATGCCAAATCCATAACCTTTTCGAAACGTCGCATCTCGCTTATTGCCCGTTTATCGTATTTCCTTTCCGCGCTTCTTTCTCTTAGACGTACCTATTCGGTAAGGCCTCCTTTATCATTCTCATATTCAAATATGCGCACACGCAAATATTAACAATACCTTTGCTTACATATATGTATACGACACATCTCGGCCATACGTAGCCTTTTCCGTAATGTAACAGAACATCAATACTCGTCCCTGTAACTTTCCGTACCGCTTCTCACTTTCTTCCGTCGTAGGTAAAACCTGTATAGGAGATTCCATTTTCCTAGGACTTGGCTCTATCGCACGATCATAGGACAGAAAGAAGGTCAACAATCCCTAGATGCCCCGCAGCCTCCTGTTTATAAATGTGGCCGGCTTCACACCCATAAACAGGACTCTACTGGACACGACTTTGCAGACAACCCCTAGGACAGACCTGCTCTGATACCACTTTGTCACACCCTGATCTTACTAGGGTGTGATGGGCACCCGACCCCATATTCGGAGCCGAGCGAACCCGCTGACTCTTACTACATACATACTTTCTTAGGATTCTTAGATTAATCAAAAATAGAATACATGGTAAAACTTTCAAAATCTTTTTGTCGTTTCTCAAATTAAACACAATCTGTAAGCATAAGGACTCTGTAACATAATGTATAATAAAAGCACATCGGCTAGTCGAACCATTTTCAAAACTGACACTCTAGACCCACGACTCTGTCTGCAAAGTCTCTAACTGCAATCAGAAATCCTGGCATACAAGCTCTGACTCGGCTACACTCCAGAGCAAACGGAGCTCGCCAACTACGCTGGAACATCTTCTATGCTAACCTCGCATCATCTGGGTGTACCTGCGCGGCATGAAACGCAGCCCCCGAAGAAGAGGGGTCAGTACGAACAATGTACTGAGTATGTAAAGCATGAATAGTAACACAGTAAGAAATGTACATATGAACAATAGCTGCATGGAAACATAGAACATATCATAGGATAACAGAGTAACCTGTGCATAGGAGTGCCCCTGGGGGCGGATGCTATGCATGCTTAGCTTCCTTTGAAAACATTTCTTGTTCTTATACATGTGAGAATAAAACGGATCGTATCATATCATATCATATCATATCATATCATATCATATCATATCATGTCATGTCATGTCATGTCATGTCATACCATATCATAGCGCCGAACAACGTCGGCTCGCCCACATAGCGCCGAAATACGTCGGCTCGCCCACATATCCCGTGTCCGGGATGATATAACGCCACCGACCGGTGGCAATGAAACATGTGTCCCTTCCCATCCCCTATATCCCCTCCCCCACCCCCTGTACATATACATATATCATGTAAGCATGCAGGAGAGCCCAAGGAAAATCATGTATCCATCGGAGTGACATAAGGTCGGAAACCTCCGATTACATTATGGAACAATCAGGATCGTCATGTCTCACCTTGAAGGAACAAGAATCATAAGGGAGACTACCAAAGAAGAGTGTCATCAGAGGGAAAACATATAACAGAATCATAAGGTATCATTTTATATGCTTGGAGCCTTTAAAGTAGTCATTATCCATAATAGAGTTGAGGAATCAAGAAATGACTTAGCATTTTCGTATTGTCATATTCATGGTGAGAACATATCGTCAACATATCCGTCATAGACATTTTCTCATATTTGACGTCATCGTTGTCATTAGGAAATCACATTCATCGTTTAAGTCATAAAAGCTTTCAATCTCTTAAAACTTAATTTTGGAAAATATGGGCATCTTGGAAAACATTTACAACTTATTAGAAAGGAATTTTCACTTTAGAATTCTAGACTTGATAGAGTTGCCTACAAAATTTTTGGGACATTCCGACCCACTTATGAAAGTTGCATATATTCAAGCTACTTTTCCAATGAAACATAGAAAGTCTAATTCAATTCTATTGAATGAATAGTGGTCAAATTCAAACTTAGGTTTCTAGAGATAGAGTAGACCCCGAGGCTCGTATCCAAACCTATTATGTCTAGGACATGCCAAAGAAGGAAGAGTAAAGCCTTACATACCTTTTCCGCTTCTTACGCTATTCCAAATTCAAGTTCCAAATCCTCCGAAATCTACAATTTGGTCACATTTACCAAACATTAATTAGAGTCCTTAAGAATCCAAATCTTGAATCAACATTTGTCTACAGAAATTTCGGCAGCATTTCCCCTGTAAATGCGCCATCCCCGAGATTCTAACTCGGCCTATTTTAATCAACAACAATCTGGGAATTCAACCCGGCCAAACTATCAATAATACCAACAATTATTCAATTCTATTCGATTCAATTTAATTCAATTCACATGACTTTCAAAACGATTCAATCAACATATTAATCCATCCAACACCTTCCAACTCCAATAAAACCAATAACAATACATTTCCTTTTCTTCCAAATTCATGAACTCCACACTAACAACATCATATTAACAACACCACACTAACAACATTACCTCCCATGCATGCAAGAACATTACATTCAATTTACATAAGCTTCTAAAACAAGTCTCCAACTACTACAATTTCATTAAGATCATTAAGCTTTTACTAGCAACATAAAATCCACAACACAACAACCAAAATGCTAAGTAAAACTTTGTCACCATTCCTTCACAATATAACAATATACACGGCCATACACACATATACAACTCACGGCCACACCCCTATATCCATATTCTCCATGAATTTCACTCATTTTCATACACTACAACATGCACAAACATCCATAACATATGAAGAGAGGATTAAATACATACCTTTTTCCCACTTGTCTTCTTACTTAGCTAGGCTTCAATCTTGCAAAACAAGTGTTCTACTTCTTCCAACAATCACTCCACGTTGTAGAGGACCTTCCATTTGGTGGAAATACTAGAAAAGAATAATTTTTCTTGATCAATTTCCCATGGCCAATTTTTGGCCATGTTGGCCGAATACTCTCTCCCAACCTCTTTTTTTTTTTTTTTCTCTTTCTTTCCCTTTTGAAGTTTCATGACTTTGTGTGGTTCTATATGACTAGTATGTCATATATATAGCTCCTTCAAGCATGTGAGGGGCACATGCCCTCTTTCTTCATCTTTTTTTTTTCTAGAGTTTTCTTCCTATTTTCTTGAATTTTCTAAAGTGGTCAAAGAAGACTAATTGTCTTCTTGTGAAAACTTTAGCCCACACACTTATACATATATACAATTAGTCTCCATGAAATTTGTGGGCATATACTTAGGTACTACATGGCCAAGCCCTTTAAAAATCTTCAAGAAATTTTGTGAAATTCATTTTACCCCTAGCCTTTCCACAATATTACCATAAACTCTTTTGTGAATTTCCATGTTTACCATTAACCTTTCTCAATATTTCCACACTAATGACATTCACAATTAATACTCATGAACAACTTGTGCACTAAACAAGATCGCGATATAGCTTTGCCCTTAACTTCTTGCAACTATCTCGAATTATCCGAACGTACGAAATACGGGCTATAACACTTTCATGTTTCCTGAGCTACCGGGAGGCATAGGCTATAACTCTGATGCTGCATTAATACACAACATAGCCCAACACCGGACGCATCACAATAAATGACATAACCATCTGGTCCCTCAGGAAGAGTCAGAACTGGAGCTGTAGTCGACTTCTCTTTCAGCAACTGGAAGCTCCGTTCACAAGCATCAGTCCACTGGAACTTAGCTGCCTTCTGAGTCAACCTCGTTAAAGGCACTGAAATCGAAGCAAACATCTCCACAAATCTTCTGTAATATCCTGCTAACCCCAGAAAACTACGTACCTTAGTAGGTGTCATAGGTCTGGGCCAAGTCTTTACGGCCTCAATCTTCTGTGTATCCACCCAAATGCCATCAGCTCCAATAATATGCCCCCAAGAATGTTACTGAAGTCAACCAGAATTCACATTTAGAGAATTTAGCATATAATTTCTGGCGCTGGAGCACCCCAAGTACCGTCCTCAGATGATCCACATGCTCCTTTTCTGAGCGTGAATAGACCAGAATATCATCAATAAATACAATCACGAACATATCTAGGAACGGCTTGAATACTCGGTTTATCAGATCCATAAACACTGCTGGAGCATTGGTTAGCCCAAAAGACATCACCCTAAACTCATAGTGCCGTATCGGTCTGAAAGCCGATCTTTGGAATATCTGCCTCCCTTACCCGCTTGGGTGATAGCGACCGCAGTCTATCTTCGAGAAACACTTAGGACCACGGCGGTCAAATAAATCATCAATCTGGGAGGGATATCTATTCTTTATAGTCACCTTGTTCACCTGCCTATAATCAATACACATCCGCGAGCCGACCCATCCTTCTTTCTCACGAACGATGCGGTGCTCCCCAGGCGATGTCTTTGGGCCTACGAAGCCCTTCTCTAATAAATCCCTCAGCTGCTCCTTCAGTTCTTTCAATTCTGCAGGTGCCGTGCTGTAAGGAGGAATAGATATGGGTTGAGTATCTGGCAGCACATCTATAGTGAACTCTATCTCCCGCTCAGGGGGAAGGCCTGGAAGTTCATCTGGAAATACATCTGGGAATTCATTGACTACCGGGATTGACTGAAGAGTCGGTGCATCTGCTTTCAAGTCATGCACACGAACCAGATGATAAATATAACCCTTTCTAACCATCTTCCTCGCCTTGAGGTATGAAATAAACTTACCCCTCGGCGATCTTTGTGTTCAGCCCACTCTATAATTGGCTCCCCTGGAAACTGAAACCGAACTATCTTGTTTCTACAATCAACATTAGCATAACAGGAAGCTAACCAATCCATACCCATAATAACATCAAACTCAGTCATATCTAACTCTATCAAATCGCAAGGTATGACGACTATATATATTCACCGAACACCTTTTATATACCTGCTTTGCTATAACAGAATCTCCTACCGGTGTAGCTACCTCAAATGGTTCAATCGATTCAGGTTTTATCCCGATTCTACTAGCAACAAAGGGAGATATATATGATAAGGTGGAGCCTGGATCTATCAATGCATATACGTCTCGAGAGAAAATCGATAATATACCTGTAACCACATTTGGTGACGCCTCCTGATCCTGTCTACTAGCCAAAGCATATATGCGGTTCGAAGGACCGCTAGAACTGGAAGCTCCGCCACGGCCTCTGCCACGGCCTGCTGGTACCGGCATACCCTGCCCCATAGGGCGCATAGCTACAGAAGAAGATGAACCAGCAACTGACCCAGTAGGCTGAGCTGCACCACCTGGACTACCCCTATACGGACACTCTCTCATAATATGGCCTTGACGGCGGCCAAAAAGAAAAATAAGCGCCGGTGGCGAGACGGCATTCCCGGATGTGCTGCGCGCATCGGAGCACCGAGGCATAGATGGCCTCGTCGACCTGATCACGGACATACGCGAACCGAAGCCCGGAGCTACGACCGGCTCCGAATACCCGTGCTATCAAATCTCCTACCGGGAAGCTGTGGAGGGCGCACTCGTGGCCGGGCCGGGGAGGATATCCGCTATCACTTCGCCGAGGGTGCACCGCCTCGAAACTCCCCCAGAATAACCGGTCGATCGAGCCCTCTTGGGCGGCCCCTGTCATGATCTCTGTCGGGCTGACGCCCTCTGTGTCGATCCTCCATCCCCCAATGCATACGCACACGCACCCGAGCAATATCCATCCCTGGCTGGGAAGCCATCACCATACAGCTATCAACCAAATAATGATCCAGCCCCCTCACATAATGATGCACCCTATCAGCCATATCGGCTACAATAGTGGGCGCATGCCTAGCCAACGAATCAAACTCAAGACTATAATCTCGAACACTCCTACCATTCTGCCTCAGATGTAGGAATCTATCAACTACGCTCGCCTCGTCTCCCAGGAGGTAGAAAGTGGCCAGATAGGCCTCCACAAACTCGTCCCATACCGGCCGGAGGAGCATCCGCCGCTAGACAACTCCGGGACTCATACCGATTAACGACTACATCACGCAACCGATACGAAGCCAACTCGACGGACTCGGTCTCGGAAGCTCTAATTATCCTCGATATACGCCCATACGCCGGATAAACTCTGCCGGGTCCTCCCCGAGCTTTGACCGTAGAACTCGGAGGATTACAAGTCAAGAAATCACGGGCCCTCAAACTATCATGTCTGTCCGCATAGTCACCTCTTGATCCGTGCCTGCGAGCCTGCCCTAACACTAACCTGGTCAGCAACTGGACTGCATCTCTCATAGCCCTATCCCCGTCACGGGCGAGAGGCTGGAGGTTCGGGTGCGGAACCTCGGGAGGGCGGTGGAGCCGCCCGATGCGTGGCCGCTTTCCCTCGCCCTCCCGATAGTGGCGGGGGTAGCGGAGCTCGGCGGGCGGAGTACAACCTCGGGCATAAGGCCCGGGCATGAGCCCTGGTAACTCTCCGAATGCGGATGGTCTCCAACTGCGACTTGCCCTTCGGGCGTGTCGCTTTCTTTGGAGGCATCGCGTAAACATAGTAATACGGTAGGGAGGAATTATCCTGGTAATACGGCTACTATCGCACGATCTAGAGTAAGAAGGAAAGATAACATACTAAATGTCCTGTAGCTTCTGTTTATAGATGTGGTGCACAACACACCGATAAACAAGAATCTACTAGACACGGTCGTAGACACTCAGGATGAGCTTGCTGCGATACCACTTTTGTCACGACCCAACCCCGTAGGCCGTGACTAGTGCCCGAGCCGGACACTCGTATACACCTGTTAACTATAATTAGCCCACAACTAGCATAATAAAGAACTTATATATAAAAGGCAAGATGTCGTCTCAAAACTGTCGCATACATGGGCATATCATAGCAATCTGTCTCCTGTGGAGTTACAACTTTCAACAGACATCATAGTGCATAAGCCGGCAAGGCTGTCATAATATAGGGGAATGTCCCAGCTATACACGAGCCGACAAGGCTACCATATGCATATATAACGTGTCCCGGCCCTCTAGTGAGGGACTCAGTAAATAAAATCATCATATACATGTACATATAACGTGTCCCGGCCCTCTAGTGAGGGACTCGGTGAATAAAGTCATCATATGCCCTCTTAGCCGCCATCCCCATATCATCATATCATCATGTCATCATATCATCATATACATATACATATAACGTGTCCCGGCCCTCTAGTGAGGGACTCGGTGAATAATGCAATGAAGCTGTGCACGAGAACATGTCCTGGCCCGGGACTCAGTGAAAGATGTAACCATATGCACGAGCAGAGTAGTAGGTAACCATATATACATATAAGTCATCATTTGAGATTCAATAGATAAGTAAACTAATCAACGCTCGAGTATTAAAATGATACTCATGTTAAGTTTTCTCTAAACGTCATTAAGAACTATATTAAGGAAAGTCTTAGGGGTCATAGACATGTATCAAGTCAATCCGAGACATCTTATGAAAGTTAAAGACATTATTCATTATAGAATCCTTTAGGAATAGGAACTTTTATGCATCATTTACTACTCGGTCATACAAAAGACTCGAGGGCAATAGCCGATCATCATAGAAAATCAATATCGAAGTGAATAGGAATCATAAAACATGCTCGGACCTTATGAATAGAGTTACCCCAAAGCTCATATCGTTTCATACTTACATCTAGGACATGCCAAAAGAAAGAAAGGATAGGCTTTACACATACCTTTAACGTTTACTCGCAACACAACCCGTATCTTGTTTGCCCAACGGTACTTTATCCTATATTAAGATGTCAAGAACTACGATTAGGCTACGAGGAATTCAAAACATATTCTAACGTTAGTAACTCCTTTCTAAATAATTCGACGACACTTCATTTACATTCAAATCAACCACATACAATCAAGCCAACACAAATGATCACACGTTCAAGTGCTAACCCGAGACCATTCAAACAAGACTCGAGAACACTTCGGACGACCCGCACAATATTCAAAACAGCCCATTCAACATACACACAACATGATAAGTCGACTCAACAAGAACAACAACAACACATTCCTCTCTTCCAATTTCATGAACTATACCAACAACCACACGTTAACAACATCATTTACATAATCACAACAAACTATATTAACATCATATTAACCTGCAACAGCCCACAAACAATTACAACTCCAACTTGAACCATTAAACCTTCATTTTCACCATAAAATCCATGGCAACAACAACCAAAATATCAAATAAATCAATTCACCAATTCCTCCTAAAATAGCCCCCCTACGGCTTAGACAACTCTCCAACATCAACATACTCAAATTTTATACATTCAATTCACATTTATACATATTCACAACGCATCCAAACTCACCATAACACATATGAAAAGTAATCAATTCTTACCCTAATACTTGACTTCCCCACGGCTAGAACTTGCAAATTAAGAGGACAAAGATCCTTGCTGCCTTTCAATGATCAATCCTTGTTTCCATGACCTTCATTTGATTAGAAACACCAAGATAATTAATTGAATTCAAACTTGAAAACTCCTTGAGATTGCCATGGCCGAGAGCCATTTTTTCTATCTCTTAAGTTTTTTGACTTTGAGAAGATGAAATGAGTTGTATAGTTGATGAATGAATCATCAATTTGCTATATATATGAAGTCCATGGGCTGGACATGTGTCCCACCCCACACGTGAGCCAATTACACTTGGCCATGTCACGGGTGGGGCCCACACGGCCACTATGGCCAATTAATGAAGTGATTAAATTTTCTAATCCCACTTAGTAATCTAATCATGGTTAATTAATCCCTAATCTCCATTAATATTTCTATACCAAATAAAATTTATAAGCAACTTGTGCATTAAAACAAAATCGGAGGTTAAAAGTCTCTACCTCGGATCCCAAAATAGTCTTGTCCTTAACTTGTCGCGATTAGCTTTAGAATGTCTCAATGTTTAAAAATACGGGATATAAAAGGATAACTTTACATACCTTTAGCGTTTATTCGCAACACCACACGCGTATCTTTGCCCGAGGCGTCTTAACCTATATTAAGACGTTAAGAACTATGGTTAAGCTACGAAGAGATTCAAAATGTATCCCAATGTTAGTAACTTCTTTCTAGATAGTTAGACGACATTTCCCTCATATCCAAACCAACTACATAACAACCAAGCCAACATCAATAACCATACGTTCAAGTACTAATCCGAGACTATTCAAGACAAGACTCGAGAACACTCCGGATAACCCGTACAACACTCCAAACAGCCCACATTCACAACACTCGATAACAATCCACATACGACTACTACATATTCAAGTTATTCCTAATGATCCCTAGTCATAACATTTCCATCTAAACAACCCAACCAACATACAACACAACGTATAATCTTAATTATCATTAATCTTCCAAGCTCAATAAAAACAACAACAACCTATCAAAACAGCCCCTAATTCAACATAAACGATGCTCGAAAATCTTGCGAACATCTACGACCACACCAAGTAAACCACATACGATTCTTACACATTATTTCATACAATCTTTTCATCTAATTTTGGTGAAATATGATGCAATCCAAATTACCATGGTGACGACTCAAGTGTTCAAGCCGAGGAGACCTAAATTGAAGCTCGAGAGGATGTGGATTGAAGCCCAAGATCTGCCCCACAGAAAGAACAAGTCTAGCAACCCAAATTAGGACTTCTAGAAGCTCTAGTGTGAACATGAGGTGCTGGTCTAATGTGAACGAAGGAAGCTTCCCTTTTTGTGTTTTCTAGGCTTATTAAAGGCTATTTTGACTTTCGTAATGTATAGTGGCTTTCTAGGCTTCTAGGAGTATGAATTTTGTAGTCTTCTATACACCTAGAAGACTACACTTTCATTTATTTCTTTTGACTAGTATATTTTAAGAACCTTATTTAAAGGTGCTTGTAAATCATTTGAGGGGAACCTATCTTTGAATATTGAATATTATTGAAACCCTTTAGTCTTGAATGACTAGTGTTAATTTGGTGGAGTCCAAATTGAACAACCCCCGTTTGATCTAACAGTTTGCAAGAGATGGCTATTCTCTTGAGGGTTGTTCGAATAGGATAGGTGCCTTTTGATCCTTTTGGGAGGTAACTAGGACTAGTTCTTCTAGTTATTGTCCAATTGTTATTCAAATTGTATCTTCTTTCTATCTTGTCTTTATTTTCTTGCATCATTTGGTATCAGAGCCTAGTATAGATTTGTTCTAACAAATCTAGTCTTGGGTTAAAAAAAAAATCTGGAAAAAAAAAATCCAAAATTCGTTTAAATTCCTTGTTTTGTTGTCGATTCTAGTGTTAGATTCGAGTTCCTTAGAATTCTTCTTAGGTTCTAAATCTGAAGTTTTGAGTTAATTAAAGTTAGATTTTCAATTTCCGCCATTGTTAGACCTTGAAACTTGAAGACTCAAAGTGGGTCTTATAGAAGAGGTTGAAATTGAGGGTTGAAAGTTGTTGGGTTGATTTCTCCTAGTTAAGAAGGGCAAGAATCCAAAAATTGGAAAGATTTGGAGTATTTCGGTGTTCTTGATCTATTTGGTGATTCGATTTTTGATGTTTTGAATACTTGTGTTCTTGAGTGTTCATAAATATTTTGTGAATATTCATGTGTGTTCTTGATAATTTCAGATTTACTAACTTTGTTTGATCTAATTTTGGTGATAAGTTAAGCTTTCAAGATGTTAGGGAGTGTGAAAGCTGTTTTGGAAGTCAAAGGGACTAGTCAAGAGTTGATTCCCAAGGAGTTGGTGCATTGAACCCCTCCAAAACGTGGAGAAGGGGGCTGCACTCATTAGGAGAAGTCAAAAATCAGTTTGGGGTGTGTGAAAGGGAGTAGAGGCAAACAAATAGTCAAATCATTAATTGACACAAGTTCGCAAGTCAATTCTTGGAAAGACTAACGGATCACCTTGAGAAAAGAGTGTCCAAGTTCCTAATCACCTCTTGGGAAAATGAGAAGTCGGTGTGCAAGTCCCTAGTCATCTTTTGGGAAGACGAGAAGCTACATTGAAACTTGTAGTAATTAAATTCCAAGACAAGTTGGTCAAAGGATATTAATTAACAAGACTTAGGGTCTTTGCCTTGCACATTTTAAGGGGTTGGGAAGCTTCTTAATCCTTTCTTTGTGACATAACTTCTAGCTAGTATCCATTGAGTAATTACCTACTCAAAGTTTACTAGTTCTTGAGCTATAACTTTTTCCGTGCTAATTCTTTCAAGCTTTTCTCGTTTTAACTCGTCGTGAATTGTTTGACTCAAGTGTGCGCCACAATTAAAAGAGTCGTCCGACTATAGAGTCCATAATCTCACTCTAATCCCGAAGAGGTAGCATCTTTTGAATAATTTGGGAGATTGAATAGGAGTTGGTCAATTCCGAGGAAGCCAAGTACTACAAGACGGAGTGAACCAAACCATAGTATCATTGAGTGAACCGAGCGCCACCCAAATAAAGTAAGGGAGTGAGTAAGGTGATTTTTAACTCATAACCTTTTCTTTGAACTTTGTTATGCAGGTATGATGGACCAAGGTGCAATGAGGACTAAACCCGTTCAATCGGAAGTAAGAACTAGATGGCTTACACAAAGGAGAGGACCACTATTTCCAAGAAAAGGAGAGAGATTGCCTAAGACAAGGTTTCAAAAATTGAAGGTGAATGTTTGTGGGTATAATGGCTTTCATCTAGAGCTTGACGATTTGTGTGACTCCACATTTATCTCTCCTTATGCGGCTGATTGGTTGAATTTGACATGGGTTAAAAAGAGATATCCATATGACTATAACGGGTATCAAGTTGAGTGGATGGTCAAGGTGGTAATATCTCATGGAGATTATGTTGAAACGGTCCGATGTGATGTGTTTCCCCTAAAAATAAGTCACTTATGCTTTGGACAGCCCTGGTTTCGAAAACACGACGTTCCAAATGTACGAGATTGGATAAGGTATGTCATGGACGAGGAAGGATGGCCTCTCTTTCCATTTTCACTTCCGAAAGAAAATCCCAATAGTGTATATGTCTCTTCTATGCCTATAGGGGAGTGTAATGCCATGCAAAATGGAAGTCCGGGTTGACTGGAATGAGTGGGCTGCCACAAAAGAAACAAGAGAATGGAATTGAAAAGAACATGAGAGAAAAGAAAAATAATGAGGGAGATGAAGTTCTTCACTCTAACACTCACAATGTTTATTTATCCTCTAGTTGTTTGAATTCTTTTGTAGGTATCATTGGAAACAATCTTAAGAATGAGCCTCATACAATGAAAACTCATCAAAAGGATGCAACAATTTCGGAAGAGCATAATTGTCCAAAAGCGGGACTTGAAGGTAAAGAAGATCAATCTTGTGAGCCTAAAGGTACTTCTAAACTGACTTTAGATACTAATGTTAAGCATGTTGATTGTGTGAGTATGACTAAGGAATTAATTATCTTGTTTGGGCTTAAAATCTTCTTTGTCTTGTGATGATAAACTGAATGAATCTTGTGGAGATACACTAGTTGTTCTCGGTTGTGATCCTGAAACTGAAACTACTTGTGAGTTTGATGTGATGAAAACTAGTGTTGACACTTGTGATGAGAGTCTTAATGCAAAAGACAAAACTTCTGTGGTTGGAAGGAGTAAAAACAAGTTGATTGATTTTAATGTTTTGTCTTTAGAAAGCAATCTTGAACCTTGTGTGTGTGTGAATAATATTCCATTATTAGTTGATGATTATTCTGGATATGATGGAATTGTTGGCCATAAATGTGATTGTTTGGAATTAGGCACACCACCCATGTTTGATAAGGAAGAAAGCAATTCATCTTTGAGTCTTTCTAATGTTGAATCTGCGCATGATAATGAAATTGACTTAAATGATGAGTTTGAACATGTGGAATTCAATGATGATATGAACTTGGGTGAGACCTGATACAAGACCAATTCCATCGAGCTTCATGAAAATGGAGTCTTTGAAGATCATGGGAGGTCCACATAGGATGGCCTTCAAGATATGGGAGATAGCTTGGATGGAAGGCTTTAAGAGTCCAAAGTCCCAAGGCTTGCCTCTTAAAGTGGCTACAATTGCAAGCTTGGGTGATTCAAGGTCGGAAGATGGCTACTTGCGCAAAGGGCTATTTGTGCAAGTGGCTACTTTGCGCAAAGAGGGTTATGATTGCAAGAAGGCCATGCATGCAAGGTTGATTAGAGGGTCATCTATGCAAGGAGGGACGTGGTTGGCCATTGAAGGCCAATCCTTGAATTGAAGACTACACTAAGAAGACTAGCCAAATAAGGCCCTTACTTCATTAAGGGTAGCATTGTAATTGCCTATTAGTCTTCTTTACTTAGCTTGTATATATAGCTTGTCTTTAATTTCATTTAGGGACTTTTTGATGAATTATGAATATTTTGAGTGTTTTTAGGGTTATCTCTAGAGAGAGAAACTTGTGAGAGGCCTTTGGTAGGCTCTTGTTGATTATTGATTGTGAGAGGATTGGTTGCTTGGGAATTCAATCCCTTGAGGTCGTCCTAAGAGGTTGGTGCTATCTAGAGTGTAATTAGGAGGTCTTGGTTATTGAAGAACCTTGGTTGCCTAATTGTGCCTATTTTTGTGTCAATCTATCTATCTTTCTTTTCCTTTTGTTTATCTTCTTAATTTTCCGTTTCCGCATATCCGTTATTGTATCAATTGGTATCAAAGCTTAGCTTAGGTTTGTTCCATCAAATCTAGTCTTGGGTTTTGATTCAACAAAAAAAAAAATCGAATTTTTGTTGATTTTGTTGAATCTAGTGTTCGATTAGAGTTTCTTAGTGTTTCTAGAGTCCAAATCTTCCATTTTGAGCTATTTGGCGTTGGGGTTTGTATTCCACCATTGTTGAGCTTCAAAGCTTCAAGAACAAGGTTGGTGGGTTGAAGAAGGAGAAAAAAATTGAGGGTTCAAGTTGATTGGGGTTTGTTCTCTAGTTGATAAGGACTCTAAATCCGAAATTTGGAGGTATTTGGCTAAGGATTGAAGGATCTACCATTTTTGGGATTTGAAGCTTTGAAAACTTCAAGAACTTGAAAGTGGGTCTTGCTGAAGAAGGTGAAATTGAAGGTTGAAAGCTATTGGGCTTTGTTCTCTACATTAAAGAGAACTTAGATCCGAAATTTGAGCCAATTTGGAGTTGATTTGAGGGTAGTTGAATTTTTGAATTGTTCTTGTGTTCTTGAAGACCTTCAAATCTTCATAAGGAAGAAGACTCTCCAAAGGGCTATTTGATCCAAAAGTTGCCAAATAAAGTTGTGAAAACTTGTTTGTGGGCCCAAGTAAGTATTCAAAAAAAAAAATCAGAAATACTTAAGTTTTATTTTCTGATTTTTGCAAAAAAAAAAAAAGTACTGTTCATCCGCTTTCGGTCCGCATAGCGGAAGAAAAGCCTGATTTTCTGAGACCTTCCGCTTTTCATCCGCGAAGCGGAAGAAAAGCCTGAGTCCCTGAAGAGTTTTGAAAAGTTTTCCAAGTGTCCAAAACTAGTTTGACTCTTTCCTAACTCCTTTTCTTTGATTCTTACAACTAGTTAACGACTAGTAATCGATCTTATTAATTGCTAACTAGTTCTTGAGTCCGGATTCTTTCATGCCAATTCTTTCAAGCTTTTTCTTCATTTTTACCTCGTTGTTAATTTCTGATACAATCCTAAATGGCACAAATGACTCAACTACTCAAACTTCTCCAAGGATTTATGTTGCAAGCAGATTCATGGAGGATGAAGCTTTGGGAGCTTTTAAATGGAGTCATTGGAGGGCCTTCAAGCTATGGGAGATAGCATGGGAGAAGAAGTCAAGAGTCCAAGGCCCAAGGCTTGCCTCTTAAAGTGGCTACCATTGCAAGCTTGGGTGATTCAAGGCGAAAGATGGCTATTTGCGCAAAGGGCTATTTGTGCAAGTGGCTACTTTGCGCAAGGAGGGTTATGATTGCAAGAAGGCCATGCATGCAAGGTTGATTAGAGGGCCATCTATGCAAGGAGGGGCGTGTTTGGCCATTGAAGAGCAATCCTTGAATTGAAGACTACACTAAGAAGACTAGCCAAACAAGGCCCTTACTTCATTAAGGGTAGCATTGTAATTGCCTAATAGTCTTCTTAGCTTAGCTTGTATATATAGCTTGTTTTTCATTTGATTTGGGACTTTTTGATGAATGATGAATATTTTGAGTGTTTTTAGGGTTATCTCTAGAGAGAGAAACTTGTGAGAGGCCTTTGGTAGGCTCTTGTTGATTATGGATTGTTGAGAGGATTGGTTGCTTTTAATTCAATTCCCTTGAGGTCATCCTAAGAGGTTGGTGCTATCTAGAGTGTAATTAGGAGGTCTTGGTTATTGAAGAACCTTGGTTGCCTAATTGTGCCTATTTTTGTGTCAATCTATCTATCTTTCTTTTCCATTTGTTTATCCTTTTAATTTCCCGTTTCCGCGTATCCGTCCTTGTATCAATTTCTTGGCTCAAGTGCGTTTGTTTTAATTGAGTCATCCTCTTTCTTCGAGTCTAACAAGAATCCATTACGATCTCTAGTAGAAATTGTTCACCTTGCAAGCAACCGAATCCAATCGAGAATCAACATTGGCCAATCCATTTGAGTGGTAAAAGGCAAGAGTGTGTGAGTTCAATTGAGTGGTGCTAGCCAAGCACAAACGAGTGTAAACACGAGTGTGGTGAGGTTTCTTTACTACTAACGTGTTTGCTAAGTGTTCTTTGCAGGTACTTCTCCATGGATTCCGATTCATCGTGGTGGCGATTATGATTGTTATGATGATTATGGTTGTAGTTATGAAGGGGGAGGACTATGGGAGCTATCAAGGGTGTGACGATGGGGAATATGATGGCTATATGGGAAATGGTGATCATGAGGAAGTTTGAGGAGAGAATTACTATTTTGACGGAGAATATGACGAAAGTGGTTCTCATGTGTCTCATGAGGAAGATGGGGATGAAGGAGACCCTTGTTATGATTCATATGGTGAAGATAATGAAGCTGGAAATTTTTGTGCTATACATCATGAAGATGAAGATGACTCGAGGTATGACTCTTCTTCACACGTATCTTATGGGTCATATGGGGAAAATCCTTATACAAATAGGACTCGTGGAGGGTATGTCTACGGAGGTAGTGGAAGTGCTAATGTTTATTATGGAAGGGCTTCTAGTGGGCATGCATGTTCTTCTTCTTGTAGTACTTCCTATCCGAAGCAAAGTGGCATGCGTAGGAATGTGAGTACTAGTTGGAGTCGTCATATGCAAAAGAAGGTGGTTCCAAAGAGGCGATTCATGGTGACTAAGGTAAACCTTTGTGGTAGAGAGGGAATTCTTGTGCTTGATAATGATTGTTACACCAATTTCATCACCCCTTATGCGGTTGAAGAGTTAAGGCTACCTTGTGTGATTAGGCGAAATCCTTATTATGACGAGGGAGGATATTTGGTTGATAAGAGAGTGATGGTATTCATTTCACTTGGCGAGTACCAAGAGGAGGTTTGGTGTTGATACAAGACCAATTCCATCGAGCTTCATGAAAATGGAGTCTTTGAAGATCATGGGAGGTCCACATAGGATGGCCTTAGAGATATGGGAGATAGCTTGGATGGAAGGCTTTAAGAGTCCAAGTCCCAAGGCTTGCCTCTTAAAGTGGCTACAATTGCAAGCTTGGGTGATTCAAGGTCGGAAGATGGCTACTTGCGCAAAGGGCTATTTGTGCAAGTGGCTACTTTGCGCAAGGAGGGTTATGATTGCAAGAAGGCCATGCATGCAAGGTTGATTAGAGGGTCATCTATGCAAGGAGGGACGTGTTTGGCCATTGAAGGCCATCCCGAATTGAAGACTACACTAAGAAGACTAGCCAAACAAGACCCTTACTTCATTAAGGGTAGCATTGTAATTGCCTATTAGTCTTCTTTACTTGCGCTTGTATATATAGCTTGTCTTTCATTTCATTTAGGGACTTTTTGATGAATTATGAATATTTTGAGTGTTTTTAGGGTTATCTCTAGAGAGAGAAACTTGTAAGAAGCCTTGGTAGGCTCTTGTTGATTATTGATTGTGAGAGGATTGGTTGTTTGGGAATTCAATTCCCTTGAGGTCATCCTAAGAGGTTGGTGCTATCTAGAGTGTAATTAGGAGGTCTTGGTTATTGAAGAACCTTGGTTGCCTAATTGTGCCTATTTTTGTGTCAATCTATCTATCTTTCTTTTCCTTTTGTTTATCCTTTTAATTTCTCGTTTTCGCGTATCCGTCCTTGTATCAATTGGTATCAGAGCTTAGCTTAGGTTTGTTCCATCAAATCTAGTCTTGGGTTTTGATTCAACAAAAAAAAAAAAAAAAAATCGAAATTCAAAAAAAAAAACGAATTTTTGTTGATTTTGTTGAATCTAGTGTTCGATTAGAGTTTCTTAGTGTTTCTAGAGTCCAAATCTTCCATTTCGAGCTATTTGGAGTTGGGGTTTGTATTCCACCATTGTTGAGCTTCAAAGCTTCAAGAACAAGGTTGGTGGGTTGAAGAAGGAGAAAAAAATTGAGGGTTCAAGTTGATTGGGGTTTGTTCTCTAGTTGATAAGGACTCTAAATCCGAAATTTGGTGTGTGTCATTTGGCTAAGGATTGAAGGATCTACCATTTTTGAAATTTGAAGCTTTGAAAACTTCAAGAACTTGAAAGTGGGTCTTGTTGAAGAAGGTGAAATTGAAGGTTGAAAACTATTGGGCTTTGTTCTCTACATTAAAGAGAACTTAGATCCGAAATTTGAGCCAATTTGGAGTTGATTTGAGGGTAGTTGAATTTTTGAATTGTTCTTGTGTTCTTAAAGACCTTCAAATCTTCATAAGGAAGAAGACTCTCCAAAGGGCTATTTGATCCAAAAGTTTCCAAATAAAGTTGTGAAAAAGTGTTTGTGGGCCCAAGTAAGTATTCAAAAAAAAAATCAGAAATACTTACGTTTTATTTTCTGATTAAAAAAAAAAAAAAAAAAGGTACTGTTCATCCCTTTGTCCGCATAGCGGAAGAAAAGCCCGATTTTCTCGAGACCTTCCGCTTTTCATCCGCGAAGCGGAAGAAAAGCCTGAGTCCCTGAAGAGTTTTGAAAAGTTTTCCAAGTGTCCAAAACTAGTTTGACTCTTTCCTAACTTCTTTTCTTTGATTCTTACAACTAGTTAACAATTAGTAATCGATCTTATTAATTGCTAACTAGTTCTTGAGTCCGGATTCTTTCGTGCCAATTCTTTCAAGTTTTCTTCGTTTTTGCTTCGTTGTTAATTTCTTGGTTCAAGTCCGTTAGATTGAATTGAGTCGTCCGTCTTTCTTCGAGTCTAACAAGAATCCATTCCGACCTCAAGTAGCAATTGTGCACCTTGCAAGCAACCGAATCCAATCGAGAATCAACATCGGCCAATCCATTTGAGTGGTAAAAGGCAAGAAAGAGTGTGTGAGTTCATTTGAGTGGTGCTAGCCGAGCACAAACGAGTGTAAACACGAGTGTGGAGAGGTTTCTTTACTACTAACGTGTTTGCTAAGTGTGTACTTCTCCATGGATTCCGATTCATGTGGTGACGATTATTATTGTTATGACGATGATGGTTGTAGTTATGAAGGGGAGGACTATGGGAGCTATCAAGGGTGTGACGATGGGTAATATGAGAGATATATGGGGACTGGTGATCATGAGGAAGTTCGAGGAGAGAATTACCATTTTGAAGGAAAATATGAAGAGAGTGGTACTCATGTGTCACATGAGGAAGATGGGGATGAAGAAGAAACTTGTTATGCTTCACATGATGAAGGTGAAGGTTCTTGTCTTTATACATCATGATGATGAAGATGACTCGAGATATGACTCTCCTTCACACGTGTCTTATGGGTCTTATGGGGAAAATCCTTATACAAATAAGACTTGTGGAGGGTATGTCTATGGAGGTAGTGGAAGTGCTAATGTTGATTATGGAAGGACTTCTAGTGGGCATGCATATGCTCTTTCTTGTAGTAATTCCTATTCGAAGCAAAGTGGCATGAGTGGGAATGTGAGTACGAGTTGGGGTTATCCTATACAAAAGAAGGTGGTCCCAAAAAGGCGATTCATGGAGACCAAGGTGAACATTGGTAGTAGTGAGGTATTTCTCATGCTTGATGACGATTGTTATACAAATTTCATCACCCCTCGTGCGGTTGAAGTGTTAAGGTTACCTTGTGTGATCCGGCGAAATCCTTATTATGATGAGGGAGGATATTGGGTTGATAGGAAGGTGATGGTATCCATTTCACTTGGCGAGTACCAAGAGGAGGTTTGGTGTGATGTGCTTCCAATGGATAATTGTCATGTATGTTTAGGAGTCCCTTGGTTCCAAAAGCATGGAATCCCATATGAACAAGATTGGCATCGATTTGTAGTGGACAAGAAAGGAAAATTTCTCTTTCCATGCATTAGGAAGAGTCCAAGTGCAAAAGTGCGAGATACCCATGTGAAATGGCCTACCTTGGCTAGGGAAGCTAGTGGAGAAGAATATGAGAAATGAGAGTCCATAATAGATGAAATCTTCGCTAGCTACAACTATTCACAAGAAATGAAGATGGACTTAGCCGTTCAAACTTTTGACTCAAAGCTTGTCAAATATTGGGAGTATGTGAAATGTTGTGGGAGACAAGTGAGGAGTCCCATCAAGACTTGGGAGGACATGAAAAGGATATTGAGAAGCCAATATCCCAAGCCACATGTGAGAAGAAATGAATCTTTGAGGGGTACCTCTTTTTGAGAGAACCCATGCTTGAAGGCAAGGACGGCGGCCACAACCATTTCTTCCATTGGTCAAAGGAGCTTGCATGAACACCAAGGTAAGATCACTTATCCTTATACTCCTACATCTTCGTATGATTAATGTCAAGTCAAGTATGAAAGTTAGTTTACCTTGCGTTAAGCCAAATGCTTTTTTACCGTGTATTGGTAATGCCATTATTGAAAGTGTTCCCACACTAGTTGATCCTATTGATGACCGAATTGATCCTTCTTGTAAGGTTGATTTGTGTCCACCTAGTGTTGACACTTGTGCTTTGAATGATAGTGCATTATTGAATGAAGGTGCTCAAACACTAGTTGATCCTTTAGATGACCAAATTGATTCTTCTTGTAAGATCGATTTGTGTCCACCTAGTGTTGACAAGTGTGAATTGATTGGTAGAACAATGTCATGTGGTCATCATGTTAGTAATTCTTGCTAGTTTGACATACTACCAACTCGCGTTGAAACTTGTATTGATCAACTTGCTTTGTAATGATAATTCACTACTTGAGGATCTTTGTGACGTGTTTAATGTACCTCTAGTTAGTGATGATGTTGATATAGTTGGTCAATTGAAAGAATATGACATCTCACCCTTGTTTGTTTCATGTCAAAATGGGTCTCTTGATCGTACTTTAGTGTCATATGATAAGACTCCAACTTGTAGTGGTGATGAGTGTCACGTAGATAGTCATGTGAGCGAAAATGCATTGAAAGATGACATTGGTTCTTTTGAGAGTGAAATGACATGCTTTGACTCCTCATTGTTCATGGATTACTCTCTTGTAAAGGATAATGTTTTATTTGAGGATGACATGACTATTGAGAGTAAAGTATCTAGTGGAATGTTTTGTAATGTTGAAAGTATGGCCACTTTTGGTGACTACATGGTATTTGAAAATCCACTATGGGATGATAACACTCTTCCCTATGATGGAGATCCTCCTCGAGGATTGTGATCCACTTAGTGGGAAGTGTTCAAAAAGGAAGGTGAAACTTGTGCAAATTGCTAATTCTTCCTTGGGTATTCCGAATAGTAGTAGTATTTATGCTCTTGAGTTTCATAGTGAAACCACATTTGAGGACACCCTAGATGAAGTTATTTTGCGTGACACCTTTCTTTATTATTTTTTTGCTTATGATGACATTCATGATCTTTTGGGAGTGCATCTTATGGAGGTATGTGGTCCTATGGGGTACTCGCTGTTACCTTGCCCGTGATACGTGGGTATCTTTTCCTTTGACCCCGGAAGTCTTAACTTGGTGTGAATGGTATCATTTTGCAATTGAGGATCATTTGTATGTCCTGCTAACTTGGTGTCTTCGACACCATTGGCTCTTTTAGAATATCCTCATTTCTTAATCTTTTGGTTAGCCTAAGCTCTTAGTGCTCTACTGAGAGCTTATTTTGCTTGAAAATGATTGATACTTGGCTATATGACAAATTTGTGCTTACTTGGCATGGTGGTAGGTTAGTCCACCCTAACACTAACCCTCATCCGTTGAGGACTTGGTTTTTGTTTGTCTCCTTTATGGTTTTGCAAGGTTTAGATTCGAGGACCAATCCTTTTCAAGACGGGGAGAATGATACAAGACCAAATCCATCGAGCTTCATGAAAATGGAGTCTTTGAAGATCATGGGAGGTCCACATAGGATGGCCTTCAAGATATGGGAGATAGCTTGGATGGATGACTTTAAGAGCATGCTTTGACTTCTCATTGTTCATGGATTACTCTCTTGTAAAGGATAATGTTTTATTTGAGGATGACATGACTATTGAGAGTAAAGTATCTAGTGGAATGTTTTGTAACGTTGAAAGTATGGCCACTTTTGGTGACTACATGGTATTTGAAAATCTACTATGGGATGATAACACTCTTCCCTATGACGGGAGATCCTCCTGAGGAATCGTGATCCACTTATTGGGCAGGGGAAGCTTGTTCAAAAGGAAGGTGAAACTTGTCCGCAAATTGCTAATTCTTCCTTGGGTATTCCGAACTTAGGAGTATCGACCATGCTTGAGTTTCATAGTGAAACTACATTTGATGACGGATGACACCTTTGACTAGATGATAAGTTATTTTGCGTGACACCTTTCTTTATTATCTTTTTGCTTGGGATGACATTCATGATCTTTTAGGAGTGCATCTTATGGAGGGCGGGGTCCTATTGGGGTACTCGTTGTTAATTTCCGAGGACACCCGTGATATGTGGGCTTCTTTTATTGCTTTGACCAATCGGGAGTGCATCTATGAAGTCTTAACTTGGTGTGAATGGTATCATTTTGCAATCGAGGATCATTTGTATGTCTCGCCAACTTGGTGTCTTGACACCATTGGCTCGTTTAGAATATCCTCATTTCTTAATCTTTTGGTTAGCCAAGCTCTTGTCTACTTGAGAGCTTATTTTGCTTGAAAATGATCGATACTTGGCTATATGATAAATTTGTGCTTACTTGGCATGGTGGTAGGTTAGTCCACCCTAACACTAACCCTCATCCGTTGAGGACTTGGTTTTTGTTTGTCTCCTTTATGGTTTTGCAAGGTTTAGATTCGAGGACCAATCCTTTTCAAGACGGGGAGAATGATACAAGACCAAATCCATCGAGCTTCATGAAAATGGAGTCTTTTGAAGATCATGGGAGGTCACACATAGGATGGCCTTCAAGATATGGGAGATAGCTTGGATGGATGACTTTAAGAGCATGCTTTGACTTCTCATTGTTCATGGATTACTCTCTTGTAAAGGATAATGTTTTATTTGAGGATGACATGACTATTGAGAGTAAAGTATCTAGTGGAATGTTTTGTAATGTTGAAAGTATGGCCACTTTTGGTGACTACATGGTATTTGAAAATCCACTATGGGATGATAACACTCTTCCCTATGATGGAGATCCTCCCTTGAGGAATTGTGATCCACTTATTGGCAGGGGAAGTGTTCAAAAGGAAGGTGAAACTTGTCTGCAAATTGCTAATTCTTCCTTGGGTATTCCGAATAGTAGTAGTATCGACCATGCTCTTGAGTTTCATAGTGAAACTACATTCGAGGACACCCTAGATGAAGTTATTTTGCGTGACACCTTTCTTTATTATCTTTTTGCTTATGATGACATTCTGATTGGGAGTGCATTGGAGGCGGAAGATGGGTATCGCTGTTACCTTGCCCGTGATACGTGGGTATCTTTTCCCTTTGAAGTGAAGTCTAACTTGTGTGAATGGTATCATTTTGCAATTGAGGATCATTTGTATGTCCTGCCAACTTGGTGTCTTGACACCATTGGCTCGTTGTGAATATCCTATTTCTTAATCGTTTTGGCTAAGCTCTTAGAAAGGCCAATCGAGAGCTTATTTTGCTTGAAAAATGAAGATACTTGGCTATATGATAAATTTGCTTATGGGTATGGTGGTAGGTTAGTCCACCCTAACACTAACCCTCATCCGTTGAGGACTTGGTTTTTGTTTGTCTCCTTTATGGTTATATAGGTTTGATCTCGAGGACGAATCCATTTCAAGACGGGGAGAATGATACAAGACCAATCTATCGAGCTTCATGAAAAAACGAGTCTTTTGAAGATCCGCGGAGGTCCACATAGGATGGCCTTCAAGATATGGGAGATAGCTTGATGGAAGGCTTTAAGAGTCCAAGTCCCAAGGCTTGCCTTCTAAAGTTGATTATCGGGGTGATTGGTCGGAAGATGGTTGCTTGGGAATTCAATGGCTCCCTTGAGGGATGGTTTTAAGAAGGCCATGCATGCAAGGTTGATTAGAGTGGTCATCTATTAGGACGTGTTTGGCCATTGAAGTGCCAATCCGAATCAAGAACCAAGACTTGGTTGCCAATTGCCCTTACTTTTTGCAAACATTGTAATTGCCTATTAGTCTTCTTTACTTAGCTTGTATATATAGCTTGTCTTTCATTTCATTTAGGGACTTTTTGATGAATTATGAATATTTTGAGTGTTTTTGTGGTTATCTCTAGAGAGAGAAATGTGAGAGGCCTTTTGGTAGGCTCTTGTGATTATTGATTGTGAGAGGATGTGATTGCTTGGGAATTCAATTCCCTGAGGTCATCCCAAGAGGTTGGTGCTATCTAGAGTGTAATTAGCAGGTCTTGGTTATTGAAGAACCTTGGTTGCCTAATTGTGCCTATTTTTGTGTCAATCTATCTATCTTTCTTTTCCTTTTGTTTATCTTCTTAATTTCCCGTTTCCGCGTATCCGTTCTTGTATCAAGACCTTTCTTGTGAAACTATTTTTACTTGGAGATGCTTGTTTGTTTAATGATGAGTTTGAGTTTCTTAATACTCTTTCTTGTGATGAAATTAACTCCTTGTTGGATAGTTCACTTGATAAAGGACATTGTCTTAGAAAGGAAAGTGTGGGAAGTTGCTTAAGTAATAAATCTTCTTTGTGTGGTCCAAATCGTGATCTTGTGCTTAATAGTATTCATGATTGTGAAAGTGAACTTACATCGATGGTGAAGGACCTTAAGTAGCATTTTTCTTTACTATTTGTTTGCGTATGATGAGGGTCATGATTGTTTTAGGAGCTTTTGTGATGTGGAGGACTTAAAGTGTGACTTTGAGTGTGCTAGACATGTAGGAAGTGATCTTTAAAGAGATCGGGGAAAGTAGTAGCACTTTAATAAAGGAAGAATGTGAGGATGAGTTCTCAGCAGGAGCAGAATTTAAATGTCTAGGTGTGAATAAACTTGAAGCAGAAAAGGAAAGTAGAATGGTGGATGCTTGTTCTAGTGTCTATTACTTTACTTATTGTGATCTTTACATGGATCACTCACTTGAGATAGGCTCCAAGTTCCTTAGCTTGAAATGTGGAAGTTATGTATTTGAATCCTGGGATAGTAGTCACGATCTTAGAGGTAAAATTCTTCCTTTTGATAAGTTTGATTGCTTATTTGACTTTTTGTGAGTTCTTGTCAAAGGAAAAGACGGAGAAGTATGAAAATACTGACATTACACATGGTTTGATCTTTTTGATGTTTCTAAGATCAATGATGGCACATATTCTTACCTCATGATTCATGCTTCTCAGAGTACTCTTGTAGTAATTGGATACATCATTGGCACTCTTGTTTGTTGTTACTATTTGAGTTACTAGTAGATATGCTTAAGACATATGCTAAGCTTGATGTGTTGACCATTTTTATTTTTTGACCGGAATTGATCATAAGGTTTATAACTTGTTGGAATTGATGAATTTGGGGTGGGCTGGTACATTACTTCGGTATTGGCAGCCGAGTTATTCTACTTGTTTTGTACTTAGCCTTGGAAAGAATTTAGTGTATTTTAAGGTGAATCTGTGGAGAGCCATTGAAAGATCCTCCCGGGAAATCATTGTGTATGCGACCCCCATTTGCAAACTCCATGAAGATGGCAGTTTTCTGGCTCATGCTTCTTCTTGGACTTTCCAAATCCATAACGGTAATCTCTATTTTCTTTGGGCGCTTTGTAGCACTCTTGTTTTATATCATGATTATTCATGCCCGCCACTTAATTGTTACCCGATTGAGACTTTGGAAGTTACACATACTCATTCTCGTCCATGTTTTGCGGTGGACCGAATTTGAGGACAAATTCTTTTCAAAAGTGGAGAATGATGTATAGCCATGATGATGATCCAACCGTGCCATAATGATGTGGCCGAGGTTGATGCCGCGGTCGAGGTTGGATATTAATGTTGTACTTTCGAGGACTAAATTCTTCCAAGAAAGGGAGGATGATGCAATCCAAATTACCATGGTGACGACTCAAGTGTTCGGCCGCTTCTAGGAGACCTAAATCGAAGCTCGAGAGATGTGATTGAAGCCCAAGATCTGCCCTGCACGTAAAAAGAACAAGTCAGTTGCACCAAATTAGGACTTCTAGAAGCTCTAGTGTGAACATGAGGGGCTGGTCTAATATGAACGAAGGAAGCTCTCTTTTTGTGTTTTCTAGGCTTATTAAAGGCTATTTTGACTTTATAATGTATATAGTGGCTTTCTAGGTTTTCTAGGAGTATGCATTTTGTAGTCTTCACACCTAGAAGACTACACTTTCATTTATTTTTTTTAATTTTAAA
>NC_081349.1:67156705-67166159 GCF_029784015.1 Lycium ferocissimum
GATTGAAATTAGCCAAGTTGAACTTGGTGGGATGCCGCATTTACGAAGTCTTGTCGAAATTTCGTAGGCAAGTGTCAATTCAAGATTTAACCTCTAAAGGTTCTAATTATTATTTGGTATACGTACAATTTGTAGATTATGGTGGATTTGGAACTTGAATTTGGAGTCGCGCATGAGGCGGAAAAGGTATGTAAGACTTCACTTTCCTTCTTTGGCATGTCGTAGACGTAGTAGGCTTGAACACGGGCCTCGGGGATAATTCCTTTCCTAGAAAACCGAGATTGAAATCGATTTACTATTCATTCGGTAGAATTGAACTAGAAATTGTGTGAAATCTTTGAAAAAGCTTCCTAAACCTCTAGAACTCGCATAAATAGGACCCGACTAACCTAAAACCCTCACAAGCAATGCCATGACATGTAACATATGTAAATTTGGTACGCCGCCTCATTTGACCCGAAGGCTGGGCCCATTGTTTCCGGATTTTCCTTATTGTTCCGCTTGACTTACTGCGAAAGTGAATCCAAAGAAACCTTTGATCCTAATGCAGTATTATCCGGCAAGTACTATACTTATCCCAATGAGAATACTTCTATGGCAATAATAATAACGATGACGTAGAAAAGAGAATATCTTCATGATAAAATTATGACCAAAATGATTCCATGACAGATTTCTAAGTAAAAAGTTGATGAATATGAAGGTGACACTATTTCTACGGTTCAAGGTCTATGAATTGACGTCTATGATGCCTTATATCTGTCCTATGATTTCTCGTGATGTCACTCTCCATTGATAGTCTCGCCTATTACTAGTTCTTTCGGGGTGAGATAAAGCGCCCGCTGGTTATTTCATAATACAATCGGAGGTTTTCGACCTTACGTCACCCGACCGACACATGACTTTCCTTGGGTTCTTATGCATGTTGCTTATGATATGTATATGACATGTATATGATATGTATATGAAAATGGGAAATTTTGGGGAATGGATACATGTTGCGCTATAGACGCATTGCCACTGGTCGGTGGCGTAATTCCCGTCCGGACGCGGGATGCCCGGACGCGGGACACATGTGGGCGAGCCGATGTAATTCGGCGACATGACTTGTTATTTTCACATGTATATGACACGAAATGTTTTGAACAAAAGTATATACTAAGCATGCATGGCATCCGCCAATTAGCTCGCATATACACGAGAGTTACTCTTTTATCCTATGATACGGTCTATGTTTCCATACGGTTATTACTGCGTCGATTCTGATTTTCATACGTGACATGCTTCATATGTACGGATCTGACTTCCCATGATATGTCTCATGTGTACCGAATACTACTCTTTATATGATAGCCTTGACTCTTACTATGTTGTTACTTGTTCACGTCTTGCATACTCGGTACATTGCTGCGTGCGGCCTCTTCTTCGGGGCTGCGTTCGTACACGCGGTGCACCCAGAACGGATAAAAACGGGATAGAAGATGTTCCAGCCAGGGGATTAGCAAGCTCCATTTGGCACGGGTGTGGCGAGTCGAGTACACGTGCCGGGATTTCCCGTTACGGTTAGAGACTTTGCGGACGAGTCGTGGGTACCGAAGTTAGTCGTCGGTGGCTTCATAGGCCAAAGTGTCGGTTTGTATTATGATACGGAGTTATATACAGTTACAAATTCGAATTGTTCGGAAAGCAACAGAAAGAATATTTTAGTAAGCTTTGTCATATGTATTTGACTTAGAGGAAAAAAATTTTACGCATGGAATAAGAGTCAGAGGGTTCGCTCGGCCCTAGGTAAGGGTCGGGTGCCCATCACACCCTAATCAAGATTGGGGTGTGACACAAATATAACGGATCCCATACATTTATTGCACGGGACGTACTTTTTGACAAGTTTATTAATTTCTTCAATTCAATTCAACCGTAAGCCTTCTAACTTCTACAAATTCTTGTTTTTGCTTTCCGTCCATGAGTAGCTAAATTCCCTACTAAGGTTGTGGACCCAAGGATGGGTGTTTTGTGAATGGGTTTCTAGTTGTGATATTTACATAATGGGTTGTTAGGGTTTGTTAGTTCTTCATTATCCATTAGTAGTTGACTGTTGCAAACATTAGCGTATGCCATAAATCTTGATTTATTCGGGAAAATAATTAGGGTTTGGTAAGAACTAATAATAAGAACTCAAGGCTTTAAACCTTTTTAATAAATTCACTTAGGAATAAGAGAAATTTACTTGGCATAATTAATCGTTCTTCATATAAACTCTTTTGTATTTGGGAAAATCATAGAGAGATATTGTTCTTATTTATTGGAAAATATTAGGAACTCCATTAGAGATTAAGTGCACTCATACAATGACCCATTAGAAGTAAATCATATTAGAACCCTAAGCATTGCATTCATTTGGCCGGGACACAACCTTGGATTTTTTTACCATATATTACAATCCAAAGTAATTAGTTAGCAATTAGTCATAAGCAACCAACTTCCTACAAATTCATCGGAATAAGACATCAGGCCTAAATAAAGTATTCTACGAATTCAGTAACCTTTTCACACCATATTCCCTACGGGATTCGACCCCAACCTTGTTGGGTTACTATATTTGACAACGTCTGCTTTACGCTAATAAAAGGTGTAATTTAAGCGTATCAAATTTTGGCTCCGTTGCCGGGGAATACGGTTTTGAAATTACTAAATAGTGTTTGCTTTAGTTGAAGTCTTTTTCTTACTCTATCACACCTTATTTGCTATTCCTTGTGAACCAGGTAATCATGGTTAGGAGAAATCAAATGCAGTTATGGTAACGGGGTGATCAACATCATGACCACAATGATGCGAGAGAAGGAGAATGTATTCTTTGATCCGATTGATGAGGAGGACTATGCATCCGCTATTGTTCATCCTTGGGTTGGAGCTACAAGTGTCAAAATTGACTCCCTCTCTACCGAATTTTAAAGCTTGAGGGAAACTTTTGGAACTCAACCGATAGTGATCCTCAACGATATTTGCAGAACTTTGTGGATGTATGTGTTCATCATATCCAAAACAATGTTTCAAAAGATGCTATTCGGTTGAGACTTTTCAAATATTCCTTAGCTGGAGAAGCAAGAACGTGGTTTGAGAAGCTACTTCTTCTATTACTACATGGGCAGATATGGTAGCAGTCTTTCTCAAGAAATGGTATCCTCCTAGCAAGAAGGCTGAGATCCGTGACAAAATATATGAATTCAAGCAGTGACCGGGGGAACAACAATTATATGAAGCTTGGGAGAGATTTAAAGAATATTTGAAGAAGTTTTCGACTCATGGTTTTCCAGAGAACATATTAATGGATAAGTTCTACCGAGGGGTGGATCCTATAACGCAGTCAATTGCAAACAACACAGCTGATGGTTGTTTCATGGATAAATCTTACACTTGAGTTACCAACATACTTAAAAGATTGACTATGAACGATCAGGCTTGACACTCAAACAATGCTGATAGTGTACCCTATGGGAATGTCATGATCCAGACTATGGTGAAGGAAAATCAGGATACTCAGTAAACATTGGCTCAGCTTGCAACGAATATTTCTTTGTTGACCAAGAAGTTTGATGAGAAGGAGACTAATAAGGTAAATGTTTGCGAAGACACTTCAGGTATGCCAAATAGGATGTACCAAGTACAAGAGGGTCCATATCACGAGGGACCTCGTATACAAGTTGGGGATGTTAACTATGCTAACTATGCTCTCAAGGGGGACATCCAAGGGGGTTATCAGAATCAGAATCAAAATCAATGGAGAGCTCAGCAGGGGCAAGGTGCATACACTAATAACCAAGGGAACTATAACAAAAACTATGGTGGTTCGAACCAAGGGAACTACAACAACAACAACAACAACAACTACTTTGGAAATAGAAGTCCAATCCATACATTCCACCAAAAGGGCAGACAAACGATCAAGGTAGCTCGAGGTTGGAGAAAATGCTTGAGAAGGTTCTGGCAAATCAAACCAAGTCTGAAAAGACGTTATCTGGGCTAACGAAAATAGTGGGATCTTATACAGCGGCTATTCAAAAGCTCGATTCGCAGATGCATGCTATTTCTAGAGAGCAGCACCCTCCTAAAAAGGGAGGACTTCCTAGTGACACTATTCCGAATCCAAAAAATAGCGGAGGCTGTGTAGACCGTGTGTTTCCTATCAGTACTCGGAGTGGTAAAATACTCCAAAGTGCTGAAATGAAGGTTGTTGATCTGGAGCCAATTAATGAAGAGGAAGAGGTGCAGTCTGATGCACCAATTATTGTTGATGAGGTCCCTAGTGAAGAGAAAGTTGCTGATATTCCAGAAAGTTTGAAGGTGGCTGATGATAAGAGCATGAAGACTATAAAAAGGGCTCTCTGCCCTTTGACTCTGCTTTTCAAATATAAACCCCCCTTTCCTCGAAGCTGGGCGAAGAAGAAGAAAGATGCTAAGTTCGAGAAATTTTACGATCAGCTGAAGCAGTTATCTCTGAACTTTTCATTCTTGGATCTTTGTCAAGGAGATGTCCGATTTTGCTAAGTACTTGAAAGACCTGTTGCATAAGAAGAAGACGATGCAACATGAAACCGTGAGTTTGACTCACATTGTGAGTTTCATTATTTCAACAACTACTGTCCAGAAAAAGGGAGATCCTGAGGCGTTCACCATTCCTTGTTCTGTTGGGCAGCGTGATTTTGCTCTTGCTCTGTGTGATAATGGGGCGAGTATAAATTTAATGCCACCTGCTATCTATAACAAATCAGGTTTGGGGATGCCAAGGTCGATTACTATGCGATTACAAATGGCTGACAGATCGATTAAGAGGCCAGTTGGCATGGTTGATGATGCTCTTGCGCGGGTCAGTGATTTTTTGTTGCCCGTAGATTTTGTGATTCTTGACTGTGCTATTGATCGTGATATTCCCATTATTCTGGGGAGACCTTTCCTTGCTACGGGAAGGGCTCTTATGGATTTGAAAAAGAACGAAATAAAATTCCGAGTCAATGATGAAGAGGTAACTTTCAAGGCAAGTAGGGGAATGAAGTTACCAAGTGCTTATGAGAGCATTTCAATGATTGATTTTATTGATGTTGTTGATGAAGCGGTGGAATTCAAAATGGAAGAAGAAAGTTTGGGAGAAGCTTTTGCTGCTATTCTTGTCAATTTTGATTCTAAAGACATGGAGGGTTATGTGGAGATAGTTAATTCGCTTGTTGGGTTGGGCTCATATTCTTACCACCCAAAGAAGCTTGATCTTGATCTGAAAAATAGAACAACACCTCCAGCAAAGCCTTCTATCATTGATCCACCGAAGCTTGAGCTTAAGCAGCTCCTATCATATCTAAAGTATGAGTTCTTCGGTCCAAATAATACATTACCAGTGATTGTTTTAGCATTACCGGCTGAAAAGTAGATTGAGATGCTTTTGGAGATATTGCGTAAGTATAGGCATGCTATAAGTTGGACCATAGCAGACATTCAGGGTATTCCTTCTGGGATCTGTGAGCATAAAATCCAGTTAGAGGAGGATAGAAAGCCAAGTGTGGAACATCAAAGGAGACTAAATGAAAACATGCAAGGAGTCATAAAGAAAGAAATCATCAAGTGGTTAGACGCTGGAGTGGTTTACCTTATTGCTGATAGTAAATAGGTGAGCCGAGTTTAATATGTTTCAAAAAAGGGCGGCATCACAGTGGTTCCCAATGCAAAGAATGAGTTGATTCCGACGAGGACTGTGACAGGTTGGAGAATTTGCATGGACTATCACAAGCTTAAAAATTCTACCTGCAAGGATCACTTCCCCATGCCTTTTATTGATCAGATGCTTGATCGACTAGCGGGGTGGTCTTACTATTGCTTCCTAGACGGGTATTCTGTCCACAATCAGATCAACACCCCCTTAAGGATCAGGAGAAGATGACATTTACTTGTCCTTATGGGACATTCGCTTTCAGCAGGTTGCCCTTCGGTCTTTTTAATGCACCGGCTACCTTTCAACGGTGTATGTGTTATACGCTGTATATTTATACGTCGAATTATTCGCAAGCAAATGGAGTCAAGTTAAAGGCGGAATCATTTTCGGACAAAAAGTAGAAACCTTTAATTTTAAATTTTAATTAAAACATAAATTGTTAATAAATTTTATTTAGTATAGAAATATTATTAGAGATTGGGGATTAATTATTTGTGATTAGATTATTAAGCAAGAATTAGTGATTAATTAAAATTAATTGCCAAAGTGGGCCCCACCCGATTTTTAATTAAAAAAAAAAAGAGGGGGGGGGGGGGGGGGGGGGAGAATGGTGCCACATAGGAGGGCACGTGTAGGGCTCAAGGGATTCATATATAAGTCACCAAAAGTGACTTAATGAATCATTTCTTTCCATTTCAATCTTGATCAAAAGAAAAAAAAATATGCATAACCATGGCAGCCATGGTTTTTAATTTTTTTTTTTCATGTTGTTGATTTAATTTCAATTGAGTTATAAGTTCAAGGAAGTGATAGCAACGTTGGGTATTAAATTGCGGAAGAAGAAATTGTGAAATCGGAACAATTGAGCATACAAATTTCTCCGAGGGAATTGTGGTAAGATTTTCCTATTTCATGATGTAGTTGTGTTAATAATGTTGTAATGGAATTATTAAAATTGAATTGGACAAAATCGGAGGTAAGAAAATACATGAAATTGTTATTATGTGAAATCGTGGGTTTAAATGGATTTAGAATTGTTATGGGCTGGATTGTGAGAATTTTATATGGATATCTCTGTTGGTGGTATTTTTGTGTCAACAGGAGAATAATTGGAAATTCGAGTTAGGAAAATATATATATATATATAACGATTTTCGTTAAGCCCTTAACTAATGGAAAACCCTAAACGAGGATGTATAAGTTAAAGAACAAGTTCTATAAAGCGATGTGCTATGGATTTACGAACTAGAAAATATAGTTACTGACGATAACATTACCTTTATGTTAAATAGGCTAAAAAGAGCGACAAAGCGAATGGTTTTGCAATTAGTCGTCAACAGGTATGTAAAGCCTATCCCTTCTTTCTTTTGGCATGTCCTAGATGTAAGTAAGATAAGATATGAGCTTGGGGGTAACTCTATTCATAAGTTCCGAGTATGATTGATGATTCTTATTCACTTCTTGATGTTAGAACTCTCAGGATAGTCGAGCTATTGCCCTCGCGTCTTTTATATGAATGAATAGTAAATGATGCATAAGAGTTCCTATTCCTAAAGGATTCTATAATGAATAATGTCCTTAACTTTCATAAGTTGTCTCGTATTGATTTAATACATGTCTATGATGGAGACTTTCCTTAATATAGTCGTAATGACATTTAGAGAGAACTTAATATGGCTATCATCACGATACTCGAGCGTTGGTTAGTCTACTTGTCTATTGAGTCTCAAAAGATGATTTATATGCATATGGTTACTCACTACTCTGTTTGTGCATTCTGTTATTACATCTTTCACCGAGTCCCTCACTAGAGGGTCGGGTATGATATATATACGTTATGGTGTTATGCTGTGTTATGGTGTTATCTTTGTGATATGGAGTTATGCTGTGATACGGAGTTATCTTTGTGATACGGAGTTATACTGTGTTCTGGAATATGCTGTGTTTTTGCGCCAAAGACGGGGTGGCGACCATGTTCACCGAGTCCTATAATGGGCCGGATATGATATATGATATCGACATACATGATTTGTGTTTCAAAAGCAAGCATTTTGGTATTCTGGTTATTGTACTTGTTTTCTGTACTTTTTATTTCGGCTATAATCCTGTTTACTGTATTTCATGCTTTATATACTCAGTACATATTTCGTACGACCCCCTTTCTTCGGGGGGGGGGGGCTGCGTTTTATGCCCGCGAGTCTGATTCTTGCTTTGGTGATCCGCCGAAACTTAGGATATACGTTCGGTGACTTGGAGTGCTCCATTGTCCCGGAGCCTAATCTTTTGGGTATAGATCCTTTCGTTGTATATATGTGTTCATTCAGGGGTACGGCGGGGCCCTGTGCCGTCCTATGTTGTTGTTGACACTCTTAGAGGTCTGTAGACATAGGTGTGGGTTTGTATATGGTTGTTGTTAGTTGTGTATACATGACTTATGTTTTGGGACGCTCCCATTCGTAGTGGCAGCCTTGTCGGCTTGCGTATGTATATATGTTTTGGGACACTGTATGTAGTGGCATCCTTGTCGGCTTGCGTATGTATATAGTTGGGACGTTCCCACATGTTATGCTAGCCTTGCCGGCTTATGTGAGATATTATCTATCGAAAGTTGTAACTCCTCAGGAGACAGGTTGCTATGATATGTCCATATATGCGACAGTTTTGAGACGACGTCATGCCTTTTTATATATGAGTTCCTTATTATGCTAGTTGTGGGTTGATAATAGTTAACAGGTGTGTTTACGAGTGTCCAGCTCGGGCACTAGTCAGGGCCTACGGGGTTGGGTTGTGACAAAAGTGGTATCGAGCGGTTCATCCTCGGAGTGTCTACGGCCAGGTGTCTAGTAGAGTCTTGTTTATCGGTGTGTTGTGAACCACATCTATAAACAGGAAGCTACAGGACATTTAGGAAGTTATATTTCCTTCTGTCTTAGATCGTGCGATAGAGCTAGAGTCTAGGAAATATCACTTCTGACCTCTTTTCCTGTAGGTAGGTGTAGACTGGCGAGAGATGAAGAGATCGGCTTCAGATAGTGGGGGTGCTAAGAAGGCCCCTAGAGTAGATTCGGGACCCCGGGCTCTGGACCGAGCGGGAGGAGCCTCGGTTATTCCCATGGGCCCGGTCCCTCGGAGGACCCGAGAATGATTCCTCCGGAGTTTTTGACATCCGGGGAGAAGGACCCCCAGGGACGATTATGACACGGATCCATCGAGTATTCGTGCGGGATACCGAGAGGAGGAGATCTCGAGAGGTCGTACCGATTGCTCCTATAGCGAGCACTACGTTAGGCTAGCTACCCGGTAAGTGTTACGAATTACTCCGGCCCCTATCCTGTCCGGGGCCGTCGGTAAACCGGGGAGTTCCCGGTTATCTACGTTCCTTGAACTCAGATGAGCGAGATGATGAAAGCCAGACAAGCGGATTCTGGGTAGACGATGACGAGAAGCATACTTCACCTTATAGATCACCAGATCAGAGTAGAGACCGATCGACTGCAGGTATATGAGACTTTATTGAAATTTCCCATGTATGTGCATTTGCTATAAATTATTACCTAATAGCGGCGAACGGAAATCAAAGGGACCGTCAACCCAGTATTTATAAGTAACGGCGACCAAGGTGTTCTCGTCACCATGGGGAATTTTGAAATCTAGGATGGAAAGTAGTCATACATACAGGTAAAAGTTAGACATTGAATATTGAAAGGGAAAATGAACAGGAAAATGTAACAGGTGCGGTTGAGTTGGACATATGAG
>NC_081349.1:67166259-67173460 GCF_029784015.1 Lycium ferocissimum
GATTTTGTCCAATTCAATTTTAATAATTCAATTACAACATTATTAACACAACTACATCATGAAATAGGAAAATCTTACCACAATTCCCTCGGAGAAATTTGTATGCTCAATTGTTCCGATTTCACAATTTCTTCTTCCGCAATTTAATACCCAACGTTGCTATCACTTCCTTGAACTTATAACTCAATTGAAATTCAATCAACAACATGATTTTTTTTTTTTTAAAAAAAAAAAACCATGGCTGGCCGAACCATGGTACGCCATGGTTATGCATATTTTTTTTTTCTTTTGATCAAGATTGAAATGGAAAGAAATGATTCATTAAGTCACTTTTGGTGACTTATATATGAATCCCTTGAGCCCTACACGTGCCCTCCTATGTGGCACCATTTTCCCCCCCTTTTTTTTTAATTAAAAATCGGGTGGGGCCCACTTTGGTAATTAATTTTAATTAATCACTAATTCTTGCTTAATAATCTAATCACAAATAATTAATCCCCAATCTCCAATAATATTTCTATACTAAATAAAATTTATGAACAACTTATGTTTTAATTAAAATTTAAAATTAAAGGTTTCAAACTTTTTATCCGAAAATGATTCCGCCTTTAACTTGACTCGATTTGCTTGCGAATAATTCGACGTATAAATATACGGGGTATAACAGGTGGTCTCCGCTGGCTAGGATCACCTCCAAACTGAGGACCTGGAACTCTCAAACTATGACCTGGACCAGAATGAATAGGATGATCAAATCGTCTGCCCGCAAATCTAAGAGGGTGTACTCGTAGCCCGGACGGCGAATATCGGAATCGTTGCCGGACCAGACCCCCTGCTGCTCCCACTACTAGCACCAACGAGATGCGGCCCTTTTGCTCATCTCTCTTATCAATATCATGCTCACCAATGCAGCCAGGCTGTTGTTGCTCTGCTAAATTGCAGGCGTGGGCCTGAACACGGGAAATATCCATCCCTTCCTGCAATGAAGCTATCAAGAAATCTTTGAACAAATGTGGCCCTAAGCCACTCACAAATCTGTGCACCCTATCTCCCATATCAGCCACCATAGTCGGAGCATATCTAGCCAATGAATTAAAGTGAAGGCTATACTCCCGGGCACTCATGTTCCCTTGCTTAAGATTCGAAATTTATCGGCTACGGCAGAACGAACCTTGGGTGGCAAATAGTGGCGGATAAAAGCATCTACGAATTCTTGCCAAACTGGGGGAGGTGCATTTTTCTTTCTTGAAGATATCCGATTATTATACCAAAGGGCGCATATCTCGGAGTCTATAAGATGTCAAATCCACGGATTCGGTGTCAGGACGCATGAATAATTCTCAACGTCCTCGGCATCTCATCAATAAGCCTTGTGGGTCTTCATAAGCTTTGACCGAAAAATTACCGGGGATTGAAACTCATGAAATCACGGGCTCTAGCACTAGTCGCCTGTCCTGGATGCTGTACTCGTATTTGTGCACGAGCGGTAACTAGTTGTGTCAATATTTGAATAGCTTCGGTCATTTGTTGACCCGAAGCACCGGTGGAGGCCAGGCATAGGAGCCGGAGTGAAGCCCCTCTTGTTCTTCTAGGACAAGCGGAGTGTGAGTGGTATTGGATGAAGCCTCATCATGAGATTCACCCTCTTCTATACTTGTTGGTGGCTCCCTTTCCATTTGCCGTCTTTGTAGTAGCCTTGCCGTTTAGGGCGGCTGTGGCTTTTCTCTTTACCGGCATTGCTGAAATCATAACGCACAATTAGGGAGGAGAAAATCTTATGACATGGCTCTATGGCACGAGCTAATAAGAAGAAGAATGGTCATTTTTCCTAAATGCCCCGCAGCCTCTTGTTTATAAGTGTGGCGCGCTTCACACCCGTAAACGAGACTCGTATGGACATAGCTCGTAGACACACCCTAGGACGGAACTCCTCTGATAACACTTTTGTCACGACCCGACTAGGGGGCCATGACGGGTACCCAGAGTTGACTACTGAGCACCACTCATTATGTCAATCATCATACTCATATTGACACATATAACCTCTAAGACAACACCTGCATATATATATATATATATATATATATATATGCCCTCACGGCTGCAAAACGATATACAAATGTACAATGTAGTCATCATGGGACACCTACCACCCACACATACGCATCTACGAGCCTCTACTAGAGTACTGTGACATAAGGACGGGACAGGACCCCGTCATGCCCATATATGTACACAAAAGAATACATCATAACTGGCACCTCCGGAATAGTGGGGGTGCTCATGTGTATCTGCTGAGTAGCTCCTAGGAATCTGGGCCACCTCCCTGTCTACCTGTGGGCATGAACACAGCGTCTAAAAAGAAAGGACGTCAGTATAAAAATTATGCTGAGTATGTAAGGCGTGGACAATAATGACATATCAAAGAAATAAGGGAACATCAAATAAGGAAACAACCTGTACAGAGGATCACTTTAAACAGAACAATGCATGCTAACTTACATCATAACATCATCATATCAAGTATGCATATATAAGCTGCCCGACCATATAGGTATGGTATAATCATCATTAGCCCGCGTCCAGGCCTCCGCGTCCGGGTAAACATCTCATGCCCCTAACTAGTGGTGTACGCCCATTACCTACAGACATGATGTATATACTTTGCCACCTTGGCGGTGTACGCCGGCCGTCTAGGCACGATGTAATCTCGTCATCATGTACTTATCATAATGCATGCATTAGAACTCAAGGATAAGCTATAACTCTATCGGGGTGACGTAAGGTCGAGAACCCCCGATTCCATTATGGAGTAGTCATAATCATCCTGCCTCACCTTGAAGGAACTAGCATCATAAGGTGAGTGTAACAACAATGAATATCATCAAGAATCATTGACTTCATAAGAATATCATATCATAGGCTTTGGAATCTTTTAGACATAGACTCATCATCATCATTATTGTATTTATAAAATGTCTCTCATCTTTGTATCTCATGAGAAGCTCTTTATAAACATAGACTTATAGTTTACGAAATATAATAAGGTCATGGAATGATAAAGGGAATCGTGTCATAGGAATCTGCCTTAGAAAAGAGAGGACTAGCCTCACATACCTTTTCGCCTTCTAGCTTACCGACTAAGCACTCGCTGATTCGTAGATTCTACATTCAAAGTAATTCGTGCTAATATTAAATAATCAAGCGTACTTAAGCTTAGCTAAAGCTAACGAAAATCAAGGCGGCATCTCCTTTGCTTCTATTTCTCTATATAATATTATAACCTTCTCCATCATTCAATTCTCACAATTTCCTCTCAAAGCCATCCATGACCATGGTGGTCACCAAACATCATATTCATTCACATATATCTTCTCTAACATTCTTAATATCATTTATAACGAGATTATACTCATAATATCTCAAGAGTTATGATTCATGTCAACTATTATTCAAGAACACCATTGCTTCACATATGAGCTCCATATTCTACCTTCTTCCATAATCCAAGTTTTCCAACCCCTCAATATTCCAAATAACATGAGACGATTATAAAACTTACCTTTGATTGTGTAGGAACGAGGTTTTGGATGGAGTTGCCTCACTTGAAGAAAACCCCTACTTCCATTCAAAGAGATTTCTTGACCCAAGCAACCCTAGAGAGCTTCTTTACACTTGATTTCCTTTAATTGATGAAGTTGATCTTTGGTTTATCTTGGATTCTTGTAAATAAAGGGTGTGGAATGTTCTAGATGTGTGGAGAGAAGTGGAGAAGTAAGGAAATGAAAATAATAACTTGGGGGTCTTATATTTATAATTGGAAAAATCTTACCCGTCGTGCATTATACGAACACTTATAAGGTCCGTATAAACATATATGGTCCGTATAAGTGACCGTAAAATTGCCCCAGCAAAACTTCATTTCCTGTAACCATTATACGGTACCTTATACGATCTGTATAATTTTATACGATCCGTATAAGTGACCGTATGACTCCATCCGTGATGGACCTTCACCGTAACGGTTATATGGTCCATTACACGGACCATATAATTGGTCGTATAATCCACTTTCCCTCTGAACTTGTTCTCGCCGTTTCGTTTGATCTCCAATCCTTATGGAACCTTCTTAGCACTTGTTTAACACTTCATTAACAATCTAAGGGGGTGTCATAACTCTTCCTCAAGGCATCGTTAAGTCAACATTAGTTCGATACTTTGTAAAACCTCTCCGAAATACAACGTATGCTTCTCCTTTCTCGACGAACTCTCTTCTCTTGCCTCAACGTCTTTGGAATCTTAATTAGAGCCATTAAGTACTACTTCTTACTTGTGAAACATCATACTTCTCACCCTATGTTAGTCTATTTATTGAGCAACGACATGGAATTTTTCGAGGTGTAACTGTTGATTTATTTGCCTATCTTGCTTTATTGGCTGAATTATGTTAGCTATACTTAGTCGGCCGATGATGCCTACCAGTACTGTGATTTTGTACTAACCTGTACTTGTTGCATTCCTTTATGAATGCAGAGTTCCAGGTTGGGTCTGCTTCCATCTCCCATGGCTGATAGTCGCCATCAGCATTGCATCGAGTTTCTAGGGTGAGCACGAGTCGTTTGCTGCCTTGAAGACTCCTCTTATTATTATGTATTTCTTTCTACTCTTAGACAAAATGATTGATGTATTAATATATTCCAGACTTGTATAATTTCACTTAGATGCTCTTGTGTGGCTTAGACCAGACCCTGGGGGTATTTTCCTTATTTCCGCACTATTTCTATTTATATATTATTGTGAGACTTACATAATTATTCTTTTCCGCTTGATTGATTTATTTATTTATGTTTTTACTTATCGTTGGGTTGAGGGTTCGCTTATCGAGGTGGAAAAGGTAAGTGCCCGCACGACTTAGTCAAAATGGGTCGTGACACATAATACCGTACCCAGCCATATAGGCTCGGTTTCATCCGTACCCGACCATAACAAGGCTCGGTGCTATTCGTACCCAACTGCAGTGGTGTGCACAATAGGTGTCGTACCCGGCCAACTATAGTGCGGCTCAGTGTGAGAAAATACATATATATAGCATGCATGAGAGCGCAAATAAAAGCTATAACTCTATCAGAGTGACATAAGGTCGGTAAACCTCCGATTACCATCATGGAACTATCACCATCCGCAGATTTCCCCTTAAAGGAACAATAACCATAAAATGAGATTAACAACAATAAATAAGGCCAATAATCATAAGAAAAGATCATTAACATCATGATACAAAGATCAATAATATCATAAGATCACCAAGAACCATAAGCTTCTAGTGTTTCTAGTAATGGAGTCAATATCGATATTTTTCGTATAAGTTTGTAATGATAGGATCATGCTATAAGAAAGAAAGGGAAAGACTAACATACCATTTCGTCTACTTAACTACTTAACGTTTATTCTCCTGGACTCGCAAATCTACATTCAAAGTGATTCATACTAAGGTTAAGCCATTAAAACGCTTATAAGGTCAAACTGAACTAATAAATGAACTAACGAAATTCGGGTAGTATTTCCCCTCTATCACTTACTTGCTCCAAACCTCAAAAAAACTCCCAAACGACAACAACAACATCAACGATACCACAGTTAAGAGATTACATTCAAATTAAACTTAAATCAATCCAAAACTCCCTTCCAAAATCAACCCGTAGTCATCAACTTCAACTTAATACCTCATGACTTCTCTACCATGATTCTTTTGACTTTAAAACTTACTAAACCTCCAAATCAACTCAACATAAGAAATAAGATGAAGAAGATACCTTATAATTGAAGAAATTTAGCCACACACAAATTTCCTCAAGGTCAAACTCTCCTCAACTCCAAATAGAAGCAAGAACAACCACTTTCTATGAATTAGTTTAGGGTTTCAAGGTTTGATCTTCACTTGAATTAGCTTGGGATGTTTATGAATGAGTAGAGATGGTTGAGAGAGCTTGGAGGGTCTAGAAGAATCTGATTTTTGGGTGAAATAATGACCCAAGGTCGTGGCCTTTAATTTATAAGAAAAGGGAAATTTTGCACCGCCTCCACTTCGATGGTCAACTCGACGGACCGTCGACCTGCTCCACGACCGTTAAGTGGTGGCGTCAAACTGCTTTATGAGAGCAGAATCTCTGATGGGTTTGACAATGGGTATTGACGAAACGTCGACCATTTACGGTCCATCAAAGTGGGCGTCGAACTGCCCTGTTGTCACACTCAGTTTCTTTTAATTCGTTCCACCTCTAATCTTTCCGATACTTGTGATACGTAACTTAAACTCTCATACAAACACAGAATGAACATGTAGAATCCCTTATGACGTTGACGAAAACTTTGCTTTCTAAATCCACGTCACCTAACTCACTGCGAAACTCAACGTATAAAGTACGGGGTATAACAACAGTTCATCAAATCCATAAAGGCTGCTGGGGCATTCGTCAGCCCGAAGGACATAAACAAAACTCATAACGACCATGATGGGTCCTTAAAGTGGTCTTAGGGATATCCTCCAGCCTAATCTTCAATTGGTGATAGTTGGACCTCAAATCGATCCTAGAGAAGCCCGATGCACCCTAAAGTTGATCAAATAAGTCATCAATACGAGAAATAGGGTACTTGTTCTTGATTTTAACCTTGTTCAACTATCGATAGTCAATAAACATACGAATAGTCCCATCCTTCTTCCTCAAAAAATTGTACTGGAGCACCCCAAGGAGAAACACTATGTCTAATGAACCTCTTACTCAACATATCTTACAATTGCTCCTTTAATTCCTTCAACTCTGCTGGCGCCATCCGATATGTCGGAATAAAAAATGGCTTGGTTCCCAGCTCCAAATCAATGCCCAAATTAATATCATGATTCGATGGAACACCCAGTAGATCCGTCGGAAACACCTCAGGAAACTCTCTCACTACTGGCACTGCCACTAGTGGAAGAGTATATGAACTAGTGTCCCGAACTTAGGATAAATAGGACAAACATCCCTTCTCAACCATCCGCTAACATCTAAGGAAAGATATAACCCTTTTCGGTGCACAACTAATACCCCTTCCCTTAACCTAGGAATCGGCATGCTAATTTGGGCTTGGGGTGAGACTCCAAAATCGCGGACGACCAAACCACCAAATAATGTCAAAATCGCCCCCGTGTCATATCCGTCCA
>NC_081349.1:67173560-67179551 GCF_029784015.1 Lycium ferocissimum
AACACAAACAAAATATGCACATAGACATGAAAACACCATACAAATCCACCCGTGGCCTCAGAATTTCTAACGGAGTTCTAATTTCCTACGTCACCCCCCCCCCCCCCCCCCCAATGGACTTAATACAATCAAACAGTAATCACAAATAAGTTAAGTTTTTAGTCCTTAGACTTATACAATCGAGTTTCTATTAGCTCGTTCTATCCTTGAGAAAGTTCTATTTGGTGGGGCAATCCTATATTTTCCATAACAACCGGGAGGGTAGTTACATGGCCATTTTTTAATTATTTTAATAGGATAATTATATCCTAATTTTTTCTATAATTAAAATATTATTTGAATTAACAAATTATCTATTTTATCTCTCTCTCTCTCTCTCTCTCTCTCTCTCTCTCTCTCTCTCTCTCTCTCTCTCTATATATATATATATATATTATATATATATATATGTATATACTACGTATACATACACATGTATACACTAGGTATACATGTATATGTATGCACTAAGGGGGCCAGCTTTATATATATGAAATTGGACCGAGTCCTACCCAAAATGTGCCAGACTCGGCCCCACTCGGCCAACACAGATAAAGGGGGTATATCCCCTTTTATTTTTCATTTTTAAAACCCTCTTTCCCCTTTCCCTTTCTCTCTCTCTCTCTTTCTCTTTCTGCAAACCCTAAGCCACCGTCCGCACTCTTCTCTCGTCCCAAAAATGGAAATGTCTCTGAACAAATGTAAGATGCGCAGCTTTGCAGCGTTATTTTCGTGAAAGAAATTAATGTTGAGGTTGTTTTTACCCGAATCTTTCCCAAATTGGTAATGAAACCTTTTCCTTTTGATTTTCTTTAAAATTATTTGGTCAAAATTGATTATTGTTGTCTGATTTATGTTGTCTCGTGTTAATATTGCTTGATTTCTATTGGTTGGGGGTGAAGGGTTTGGATCGAGTCAAATAGGGCTCAGATCTGGCCGTTTATCTGTTGTTAAGTTGTTTCAAGCCATAGATTCGATTGACAAGTTATTTTCTGGAAAAAAATTGGTTGTCCCACATCGTTGTTTGGAAGGTTTGAATAATTTTTGGGGTTCTATAAATAGAACCCCCACCCTCACCATGAGAAAAGGTCGGAAAAATTGGGAAAAATTAAAGAAGGCTAGAAACTTCGAGTTCAAGCCTCTTAAGTACAAAAATTTTAAGACTTCGACTTAGTTTGAGGTTTTCTGAGTTCTAAAAATTTGTTTCTTTCTTGTTTTCGAGTCTGTGTGGCTGAGTGTGGTTTTGGAAGCACAAAGGGCTTTCAAGTTTGATTTTGACCACGGCTGCACTTTAAAAGGTAACATTTTATCCTTTTTACTTATTTTTGTTATTTCTCAGTAGTTTGTTGTGGGATAATAGCCTGTCTTGATGCTAGTTTGTTGTTGGATTACTTATGGTTCAATTAAGTGACAATGTGTTGTTTAGGTAATGGTCAAAGTTCATTAGATTATGTAGAAATAGAGATTACCTCCTTATTTTTAAAGTACATGCTTGATCATAGTAATTAGTTGCTAATATGGACTTAATGTATGAGATTAAATAATGTATTGATGTTGTTTCTATAGATATGGGTGAACAGGCTGCTGTGTACTTTATTAGATGTTGAAGTTTCCTGTTTGGTTGCAAACCTTAAACATGACAAAAATCTAATTATATGATTCATAACAGTAATTTAGTGAATTCTTAAATCATCAATACTAAACCTATTTGAGTGTAATAAACTTGCTAAGGTAATGAATGTGATGATCTATCTTGAATCATTTAAGGCAGTGCTATTTCCTAGATGAAACTATGTCAAATTTGAGTCTTCAATTTGTTTTCCCAAGTCTGTATACTTTGTCTATGTCAATTAGATAACATGAGTTATGATCAGGATAAAATAAAGGATCATGATTAGACTGAAATAAGGCTTGAAGAGCCTAGGCACTTATGGAAGTCGCATGGTGTGGTTAAGGCATTAGAATTAGGATAAATGGGGTCTGTTTGCATTTGTGTGGGTCTGAGTCTATCCAAGTCAGTTTGAATATGTTTGGATTAGCCTAAAATAACTTTGAGTAATTGTATGCTATACATTAATGGTAATTTGAAGCAACAACACCCTAGAATATGATATGGAAGTCTTAAAATGAAGGTTGGGATTAAGGCTCATTTATTTGGTAACAGGTTCCTAAATGGTCCATTAGAAGCTAATGTAGGATTATAAAGTTATAGATCATCTAAAATGAATCAGGATACCTAGATACAACTAGGATAATTGTGTGTCATGTTTGTTCATTTGAGCAGAGCTTAGTCTTGATTATTCATGTTATCAGACCCTCCCCTTTTCATGTCTAATTCATGTTTGAGTTTTCAAAAGAGGTCTAATAGGGTTAAAAGGGGTAATTAAGTCCTAATATGCTCTTGACTATTGAAAATGCTTAATCAACTGGTAAAAAGGAGCTGTTTGAGTCTAAAGGCTAGTGCTCAGTCTGAACTTGAGCTTTTAAATGACTAAGATGTTCAAACCTTTTCCAAAGTAGAAATGTCTAAAAGGGAATTCAAAATAGTCTGCCTAGTAGAGACTTTAGATTAAATTAATTGAAATCTTTAACTTGTGTAGTCAACTAGGTGGATAAATGAAATTTGGTTTAAGGGTAGTGTTAAACTAGTCTTGACCCCAAGGTCTTGGTGACTGCCATTTGGCATAAGAATAAGGTAGGGAGTTGAGGTTGCCTTGGAAGAGTAAAAAGTGAGCTTAGGCATAAATCGGAGGTAGTGACCGTGACCTTGTTCCTTTACCGAAAGGAAGACTCGAAGAGGGATGGGGAGGTGATGACCTCACCCTATCGTATTTCTCTTTTTCAGGACCCTGAGGTCTCCTTGTCTCCTAAACCTTGTTCTCATGACCGGGATTCACTTCGAGATCTCGTGTGGTTGGTTAGGAAGAGTTTATCATGCCTTGAGGGATCCTTGAGACTTTATGCTATTTAAAACCAAGTTCAAACAAAGGGTGAGGTTCTGTCACATCTTCTGCCATAATTAAAGGGATTAAAACATTGCTATTAGCTAAGTTCTGGGGGGTAAGTTATCCATCAGGACCTAGATTCATGCTTCATAACTCAATTTGTTTGCTTTTCTGTTTGCCTTAGAATGAATATGTCTAAAAAAAAAAAACCTGCATGATATATTTATGTGTGGACCTGTCTGTGTTGTGTACTAGACATAGTTTGAATTTGGGAAAAATGCATTTAGTTAACCTAAGGTCGGTGAGAACCCTCATTCTTGAACCTGAACTGTTGCACCTTAGTGTGCATTGTAGTGTAACTTGGATTAAAAAGGTAAGTGGTACTCTGTTTGATAAGGTCTGTCTCTATATTGTTGGTGTGTTTAAAGTCTTATCATGTTTAGAACTATGGGATGAAATAACTGAATGCTGAGTCTGTGTTTTAAAAATGAATAGTGATAAGCTGAAATTGGTTAAATGTTGTTGTTTGAGGATGTTATGACTACTCTTGAAACAGTTTGAACCACTTGGCATAGGGTGGTCTTTTCAAGACATCTCAAAGAGGGGGTAGGAAAGAGTCAAGCCTAGCTTGACTCATTGTACCTACCTCTAAAGGGGGTGTCATGACACACTTACGGACCCGGGGGCATTCCCTGGGCTACGAGGGTGCATTGGTTTTCCTTGAATCTCGCCATTTTACCAAAGGATGCAAATAGAAAGGGTGGGAAAAGTTAACTTGTTTAAATGTCTAAAGGAAACTTAGGAAGATAAAAAGAGGAAATTGGTTATTTCAATAGGGTGATTTTGCTTGCTTTCTGAGGAAAATGAACTAGTTTAAGGTCAGATAATAAGTGTCCTCGTTAGAGTTTAAAAACTTAGCTCAAAGAATTGTTTTAAACTTTATGCCATTATTTGTTTTTGTGAGACTTGATGACATACATAGCCGGTCCTTCCTTTAATTCAAGTGTCAACTTACATGAAGTCTTGTTGTGTATATGCTCTTACGATCGCTTAACTAAGATAAAGGTTCATTTTCTATGGTTTCTCTAGAGGATATGAACTGTACAGTCTCAGTTCAGTTAATGTTGTTATAAGTTTTAGACTTCTTGGTGTTCTAACCCTATTTAGGTGATTCTAAGTTATCGGACCTTTTTCTCTTTATCTGCATCTCCCTACTATGTTTCTGTTACTACATAAGCAGCTCTCACTTACTACTATGAGGTTTGTTAACATGGGAAATTAGTGAATTGTTACACCTCGGAAACTTCCCATTAGCGTACAAAGGAATAGACTAACAAGGGCATGATGTATACGATGTTTTGATAAGTAAGAAATAGCATTTGATGACCCTAAATGAGATTTTAAAAACATTTAAGGTAAGGAAAGAAAGTTGTTAAGGAAAGCAAGCCATATGTTGTGTGTCGGACAAGATTTATGAGCATCGAATTAATGAGAGTCTCATGATTCTTTGGAGAAGATTTATAACATCCCTTGGATTGGTATTGAGGTGTTAAACAAGTGTTAAGAAGGTTCCATAAGGATCGAAGATCAAACGAGTCGACGAGAACAAGTTTCGAATGTACGGGCATATACGGCCGTACATATCGTCGTATAAAACATACGGACCGTATGTCCAGCCGTGCATGTCTCCGCCTGCAACAAGGGTCTTCACCGGACCAAACATACGGTCCAGTACATACACAAGTATAAAATATACGTACATATGTCAGTCCGTATGTTTTGGTCTGACGCATTTAAACGTTGATATAAGGACCCCTCTCTCATTTTATTTCATTTCATTTTCACTCCACAAGCCAAGAAACCTCTAGAATATTCTCCACTCTTCATCCACAAGAATGCAAAGGAAATTAATGATCGACTTCATCAAACCAACAAAATCAAGAGTGTGAAACCCATTAAAGTTCATCTAAGTCAAGAAATCCCATTGGAAATGAATTAGGGTTTTGGTGCAAGAAGAGTATCTCCACTCAAGGCTTGTTCCTACACTATCTAAGGTAAGTTTTATGGTATTTTCATGATGTTTGAAGTATTGAAAAGTTGAAACACTTGGATTGTAGAAGAATATAGAAAATGGGTCATAAATGTGGGTATAGTGCCATCATGGAATGGTTTGGATTGAATCGTGATATTGATATGTTGTGATTATGAATATTTTATGAATGACATTTAGAACATGGAATGAGTATTATATGTGAAAGAACGCGATAGTAAACTATGATTATGATTATGGAGGAATTGAAGTGAAATTGTGAAATGTGAATAATATAAATGAATGATGATTGTTGTTTATGATATTGTGATTGTTTTTATGAATGTTGGGAGTTGATATGGAATCTGGAGGAAGTTATATAAACAAAGGAAATGCTGCCCAATTTTCTCTAGCTTTAGTAAGCACGTTCTTGTAATTGTTTAGCTAACGTCGATACGAACTCCCTTGAAGGTAAAGACGTAGGCAGCGAAGGAAAATGAGCAAGCAATAGAATAGTTAAACGACAAAGGTATGTGAGGCTAGTCCTTTCTTTCTAAGGCATGAATTTCCTCCTTCTTCATGAATCTCCCACCTTCAAGAAAACTACGAGTCTATGTTCATGAATAGCCATATGAGATATGAGATGCATTACGAATACGGTAATGATAATGATGAGCTTAAGTCTAAAGATTCTAGAGTTCATGATATGATGTTCCTACAAAGCTAATGGTTTTAACTATGATCCATTGATGTTTTTCTTATGTGCACTCACCTTAAAACGTTAGTCCCTCCAAGGTGAAATATAACGATTATGATTACGCCATAACGTAATCGGGGCTTTACGACCTTATGTCATCCCGACATAGCTATAGTTGCCCTTCAAGTTCTAATGTATGTTTTTGTGATAAATGTATAACGATGCAAAATTATGATAAAGTCATGATATTCCTACAGATGAATGATAATGATAAGTCTATT